>NW_024431219.1:0-4316 GCF_017639785.1 Mesocricetus auratus
GGTAGAGTCTGAAACCCAGTGAGGATACTGTGAGAGTTCATCACACGAAGCTGTAGGATGAAGCCAGTGTTGTATTTGAAATGATGGGATGTTGAGATACCCAAGCTATGAGACATCTGCCATGCAGAGCTACAAACAGGAAGTAGAAGTAGCAAAGTTGAAACAGGTATGAAAAACTTCAGGGATAGAGCAGTTTAAGCCCTTTGAGGAATGAAGCACCACCTGCCTGAGACAGAGTTAAAGGTTTTGTTGTTTGCCCTGCCATATTTTAGTCTTGCCTTGGTCCATGCATTATACTCTTTTGGTGAAACTTGCCTCTCTATTTCCTGTTCAAGTACCTAGATTTTCTCTTCCAGGATTTCTTCAGCTTGTTTTCCTTTGCATGTCTTCTATTTCAATTTAAAGGTCTTCAAGAAATTAATTCATTCCTATCAACTGTTTAAAATCTGTAAGGGATTTTTAAATCTCCAATTTTATCCTTTCTCTCCTTTCTTTAAGTAATTCATTAACTTGTTATTTAAGGACCTTGATGTTTTTTGTTTGTTTGTTTTGTGAGACAAGGTTTCTCGGTGGCTTTGGAGCCTGTCCTGGAACTAGTTCTTGTAGACCAGTCTAGTCTCAAACTCACAGAGATCTGCCTGCCTCTGTCTCCCAGGACTTTGATGTTTATAAAGTTGGTTTTAAGTTAATTGTACTTCAAATGTGTTGGACTATTCATGGCTTGCTGCAGCAGTAGGATAGTTGATATCTCTCAGTGACTCATTGTTCTGCTGTTGTTGGTTGTGTTCTTTTCAGAGAACATACCCTGTGTCTATCCTTTCATGGATAGTTCAAACCTTTGTATCTAATTCACTTTCTATCCTAACATACATTACCAACCAACCCCATATTACCTTTTGATGTCTCTCATCCTTGTACACTTTACAGCTCTTTCTTTAGTGGAATACTTTCCTGAATATGGTAGCAAGGAAATCTATAACTACATAGTCTCCCACTCCATGAGAGACTGGAGAAGGAAATAATATTACCTCAGAAAACAGGAAATACAATTGATTTTCAAAAACATTTGAGAAATGATAGAAATATCTGGCTGCCTGTATTGTAACCCAAGGTTACTCTACAATGTTGGGGCATCAACTTTGGCCTATAGGCCTAGTATACCTGAGTTTTCTGTGAAGCAGGATATTCTGAAGTGCTGTCTGTCCTGCCTTGCCTAGGCAAAGTTTAGCAGTTCTTTTGTGCCCTCCCTGTCAAATTTTTTCAGTGTACCATCAGCAAATGAGGCAAGGGTACTTTCTTGCCCAGTGGTTTACTTTTGCCACAAATAAATTAAAATCCATGTGGAGTTTCTTTGACATCTACCATCTATCCCAATGTAAATTTGGGCTGCCAAGGACAGGCATGTCACATTTTCATAAGAAAACAAAGAACCTATGTCATTAAAACATCTTAAATGCAATGTTCTGTAGATCTCTGAAATATTTGAATATGACCTATCTATCTAAAATATGTCTCTGTCTGACCTTGAAGACATACCTAATGTAAGAAGTCTGATTGTAATAAGTGACAAATTACTAACCGGCTTTTACTTATTATCCTAAGTAGTTGGTAATAACTTTCAGTGACTAAAAATTTACATTACATTTTAAAATGAGTTGCATAGGTATCATAACTTAAATAAGATTAGAAATGTATATGCAGTGTTTTATCAAAAATAATGTCTACTTTGTATAATTATTGAAAAATCCAGGTCAACGTAATATATTTAGTAGTTGCTCTTTTTAGTTTAAACATAGATTTAATTATTTATCTTGGTATTCTATTCTTATATCTCCCCTTATTTCTTTTCAGAGTATATTCATATATGTATACTTATTTTTATTTATATATTTACATCTACATATATATTTATTTATATAAGTATATTTATATAGATATATTTATATAAATATATTTATTTATACATTTACATATATTTTTATTCATATATTATATTTGGCTCAAAGTGAACAGAAGTGACAAGGGAGGGGTGGTGAGCCCTCCATCCAGTTTCCCCCTAAAGTGACTCTGCAATTGCATCATGGTGCCCATGTAATCAAGTAAAGCATGGGTAGTGCCCAGATTACGTGAACACTATTTTGTCAAGGGAAGCACGTGTGCATTTACAGCACTGCCCACGTCATGGTTTCACTGTCGCCCACACACATGGAACATGTTTTAGAGCGCGGTGAACTATGACGACGTGTGCATTGATTTCATGAAAGAAGAGTGGGCTTTGGTGGGTCCCTCTCAGGAGGATCTGTGCCGAGGTGCCAGGCTAGAGACTGACAGGACCCTTGCCACTGAAGAGGTGATAAGTGAATCTTCAAAACCGTCTAATAAGCAAATAGTCGCAGTAAAGCCAGTCTTACTCAGATACATGTTGTGACTGTGCTAAGTCAATGAGGGGAGGGAAGTTAGAATCAAGATTCAGGGGGCACATTTTGTGGAGAAACCTTTATCCTACACAATGAGTCTACCAGGAACAGAAATTCAAAATGCGAGTTAATGTGGAAACCATTTATTTGTCATGCTTCCTTCAATAGGTGTGTCATTTGTCACTCTGGATACAAGCCATGTGAGCACAGGATTATGGAAAAATGTAATGTGTCTCCCTCAAGACAATCAGAAGATGTGTCTCAGTCACCACCTTCTGTATGTTTGTTTAACTTGACTCAAGTGTAGACGTCATTGGTTTTCCACCTCTGCTTTTAAAACATCAACAAACCTGTGATGTACTAGGACCGTATAAACTGTTCTGTTTGTCCCAGTCCAATCAGCAGGTGTAGTGTGACTCACAGCATAGGAAAACTTATGAATACAATGGGGTCAGTAGAGAACTGAAATTATGGGCTGGAACAATGGTTCAGAATTTAAGAGCTGTGACTGCTCTTCTGATGTCCTGAGTTCAATTTCCAGCAGCCACATATTGGGTCACCATCATTTTTAATGTGATCTGATGCCCTCATCTTGCCTTCAGGCATAGATACAGGGAGAACACTGTGTTCATAATTGAAAGGAGGTGTTCAGACTTGGACATCTCTTCCAGACAAGTTTAGGGTTTACATGAGATAGACAAGCTTAGTATAGGATATAGGTAGATTATAATTTGTTTATCATCTTCTATGTATATATGCTCTATATATGTTTGAGACATTATATTTGTTGACACAATTTACTTTTGTTTTAAGTCTAAATATATTCATTAGACTAAAAGAGGAATTGTCGGGAGAGATATACTTACATATAGAGCTGACCATGCCTCTATGGTTGTGTTCACATGTATGTAAAACTTAAGGGGGATAAAAGAGCTATGGGGAGGCATGGTAAGAACTAAGGGTACATAGATCTCTCCCTACACATAATAAATAAATAAATCTTTAAAAGGGAATCCCTAATAAAAAAGAATTAAATGTATCATTAAACCAAATTTCTCTCATTATAGTAACTTAAGCAAAATAGAAGAACTGAATGAAATGGTGTGGCCCTTCATAACATAACTTTTTTTCCCAGGTTTAAGATTTATGTCCCAAATAAATGATGTGGGTGATACTTGGCATGCTTTATTACAAAACCATGCATTGGGAGCCCAGGACCATAAAGCCAGTTTCAACTTCTGACAGATATTTTGTGTTACAGTTACATTATTACCAGTATCTCTTTTCTGCCTCTAATCCCCTCCCCACACAGACTCTTCATTGTGCTCTAATACACGGTCTTTTTCCCAATTAGACTCAGTTGTCAACATGACATAGCCTAGAGACATCCGAGGGAACATAAATTGAGGGTATCCCTAGATCAGAATATCTGATGGCTGTGTCTGAGAGACATAGTGTTGACTATTATTGATGTTTGAATCTCTTCTTTTGAGTTGGCCATATCTTCAAGCAAGTGTACCTGGGTTGGATAAGAGATTCAGCTTAACACTAGAAAATAAAAGAGCAAGAGACATAGATAGGAAGCAATGTTTCCTCATGTTTCTCCTTTATTTATTCCTTGAGTCTCTAGCCTCAGTTCCCCCAGGGATGGACAGTGACATTGGAATATCAACCAAATGAACCTGGTCACTACCTGAGTTACTTTTGGTTAGACAATTCAATCAGGACAACAGAGAAGAAAGTTGGAACTAAACCGGTGACATCAAATGTGATTTTCTTGTTCTTTTGTTATCTAGATGGGGATGCCAGTGATCCAATGTAGCTTTCATCTCAGATTCAGGGTGCTGGGATTTTGAGTCATCTACTCATATCAATCTCAAGTTAGTCTTAGGTGAGAAG
>NW_024431220.1:0-46633 GCF_017639785.1 Mesocricetus auratus
GCCAAAAGATAAAACAAGAGGGGAGTAGTTTGCCCATTCCCCACATGATTCATTGAAAGATGTATGCTTCATTTTAAATTTTTAAAATGTGGGTGCTAGTGAGCAATCTTCTACAGAGTGCTTCTGGCATGATGGAACTCGAGCATCATTTGCTCAAGTCAAATGGAGACATCTATGCACTAAACAGTAGAGAAGACCAGATTATGCCCTAATTTGGGGTCAAAGGCATGTTTGAATTTTCATACAGAAAAAGAAAAATTCTCAGTGGCTGCCAAAATATTTGGTGATATGCATGGAGCAGAGAAAAAATGGAACTTAGACTGTGAGAACCTGCACAAGTTTGAGTGAGATCCCCTGAACCAGTCTTCCTGGCCATTGATGTCATACAATCTACAGTGTGAGAAAGAGAGACTCAATTTGAGATTTCCAGTTTCTCAACAGGCCTGCTTCATCAACTTGCCAAACCACTGAGTCTTCATAATGGAGCCAACAAAAAACTGGACATACCTGGAAACACAGAATTCAGTTTCCAGTTTTCCCTTTGTAGAGAAAGGACACATTTAAACAACTGGATGCTTTGTTTTGTCCATACCTTTTCAACATGGTACTTGAAGTTCTAGCTATTGCAATACCACAACAAACGGGGGATCAAGGGGATACAAATTGGGAAGGAAGAGGTCAAACTTTCACTGTTTGCAGATGATAAGATAGTTTACATCAGTGACCCAAAGAAATCTACTAGGGGACTCTTACAGCTGAATAACACCTTCAGCAAAGTGGCAGGCTACAAGATCAACTCAAGAAAATCAGCAGCCCTACTATATACAGATGATAAAAGGGCTGAAAAAGAAATCAGAGAAACATCACCCTTTACAATTTGCCACGAACAACATAAAATACCTTGGGATAACGCTAACCAAACAAGTGAAAGACCTGTATTGCAAGAACTTTGAATCTTTAAAGAAATTAAAGAAGCCCTCAGAAAATGGAAAGATCTCCCATGCTCTTGGATAGGTAGGAACAATGTAGTAAAAATGTCAATCCTGCCAAAAGCAATCTACAGATTCAATGCAATCCCCATTAAAATCCCAGCACAATTCTTCACAGATCTTGAAAGAACAATAATCAATTTTGTGTGGAAAACAAAAGACCTAGGATAGCCAAAACAACCCTGTTCAACAAGGCAACACCGGAGGTATCACCATCCCTGACGTCAAACTCTATTATAGAGCTATAGTCCTCAAAACAGCTTGGTATTGGCACAAAAATAGACAGGTATACCAATGGAATCGAATTGAAAACGTGGATATTAACCCACACACATACGAACATCTGATCTTTGACAAAGAAGCTAAAAATATACAATGGAATAAAGAAAGCATCTTCAACAAATGGTGCTGGCATAAATGGAGGCTGGCATGTAGAAGAATACAGATAGATCCATGTTTATCGCCATGTACAAAATTTAAGTCCAAATGGATCAAAGACCTCAACATAAATCCAGCCACACTGAACCTCTTAGAAGAGAAAGTGGGTGGTACCCTTGAACGAATTGGTACAGGAGACAGCTTCCTGAACATAACACCAATAGCACAGACAGTGAGATCAACAATTAATAAATAGGACCTCCTGAAACTGAGAAGCTTCTATAAGGCAAAGGACACAGTCAGCAAGACAAAAAGGCAGCTCACAGAATGGGAAAAGTATTCACTAATCCCACATCTGACAGAGGGTTGATCTCCAAAATTTGCAAAGAACTCAAGAAGAAAGTCTCCAAAATATCAAAGGACCCAATTAAAAAGTGGGCTGCAGAACTAAATAGAGAGTTTTCAATAGAGGAGTCTAAGATGTCTGAGAGGCACTTGACAAAGTGCTCAACATCCTTAGCTATCCAGGAAATGCAAATCAAAACAACTCTGAGATACCATCTCACTCCTGTCAGAATGGCTAAAACCAAAAACACCAGCCACAATTTATGCTGGAGAGGATGTGGTGAATGGGGGGCACTCCTCCATTGCTGGTGGGAGTGCCAACTGGTTCAGCCACTTTGGAAATCAGTATGGAGATTCCTCAGAAAAATGGGAATAAACCTACCACAAGACCCAGCAACTCCATTCTTAGGCATATATCCAAAAGATGCCCATTCATAAAACAAAGATGTCTGTTCCACTATGTTCATAGCAGCATTATTTGTAATAGCCAGAACTTGGAAACAACCTAAATTTCCCTCAACGGAAGAGTGGATAGAGAAAATGTGGTACATTTACACAATGGAGTGTAAGGGGCTATGGAGCTTTCTGACTTTGGAGGAGTAGGGCATTCCAAAGGTAGGGCTCAGCAATGGGTACCTTCAGGGAAACAATGGGAGTATGCTGCTTCTCTGGGTTCCTAAATAAGTACAGCATGTTAAAGTATTCATGATGGTTAGTTTGACTGAATCAGCAACTGACAAGGCCATGGCCCTTTTATGGTGGCCCTCTGATTTTACTCTCAGTGTAGAAATAGGCACAGAGATATTGTGGAGATTTCAGCCATAAATAAGCTAGAGAAAGACTTTCCCATATCACCTCATGAAGGGTAACAGTGAAGATCAGCTCACTCTGAGACATGACACTGGGAATGTTGAAAATCATTGAAACTGATTCTGTTAAGAATGAGCGCTGGTTCCTTAGTGGAGCTAACTCTCTCTCTCTCTCACACACAATTAGCATAACTGAGATTCAGAGGTGTAAAACCAAGTGATGCTTGCTAAGGATGCTTACTAAGAGGCATAGAGCATAGAAAAAGAAGTGTGGATATTGCATTTCAGAAAAAATGGCAGAGATAGACATTACAGGCAAGATGGATACTTACCAATAAAATAGTGACTTCCTGTCCTGGCCCTTGAATTTATCCAAGGCTTCAGGGTTCTCAGTCTCCAAACTATGCAGGCCTGCCATGACCTGCTTATAGTCTATCTTCTAGCTTTCTTATAAATGATTTGGTCAATCATAGAACATGGGCCTAGAAGCAAAAAGTTCCATGAATATACTTTTCTTAGATCACATGAATTCAGACTGTGATCAAGATTATCGTATTCCATGGAATGACAGACCCTACCTCCTATGTGCTTGTAAATGTTTCTGCTGATTAAATTGAGTATTCTGAACCTAGGCCAACAGAAGCAGGATGTTCATGTGAAGAGAAGTGAGGTCTGCCAACATAGCTGTATAAGAAGTACCCTATGGTCTACTTTACAGGGTATGCCCATCAAAAACTGCCATGATTTTTCCTGTCTTTAATGTATAAATTCTCAATCCTCATCCATGTCACAATGGAGGCCAAAATCACATGACCAGTACTTTCGTGGATGGGACTCAACATTTTGGAGGATGAAATTTATGCTAGCTTTATAAACTCCTAAAGGGGATTCTTACATATTAATAAATTAAGCACATTGGATTAACTGTAGTGCTCAAAGTGGGTATCCCAATGCTCATCACAAGAACCACCTTAAGCTGTGAGACAGAACAATCCTCATGCCCAACCACGGACTGCTGATTGCAGGGTCTAGGAGGGAACACATGCTCAAATGTACAAACACATACATAAATATACAAGACATTAATGTGTTTCTGTATTATGTGTGAGTGTGCATCTATGTGTGAGAAAGAGAGAGACACAGATCAAGATGATGCTACCAAGTAATTCTGAATAATGTATGCAGGTGTGTCATCTCAGAGAGGACCAAAATGTACAATGATCAGTTCCAGTCCTTGTATCTGTATATTGAAATGTGTGACCAGGCCTATCTAACAGCTGCTTGAAGAATGCAGCACACAGGGTCTTCCCCATAAAATAAATAATCCCCAATAACTCACAGCAGCTAAAATCTCACAGATGCTGCCACTTGATGGGATTTCTCCAAATGTATCCTGGGAAGTCACATTTCTGTTCCAATCCCTGAGTTATGTGACTCAGGCTACAGACTCTGGGTTTATTTGGAAGAAGCACAATACTAGTCTCTCGACATATCACTACTGAAAGTTTTCATGTTCTGTATCTGGGAAGCATTTAGATATATTGTGTTGGGCAAAGGGACACCCATAATATTGAGACACACAGAAGCTCAGATCTTAGAGGAAATAAACTAGGGATGAAATTTGGAACAATGATGGTCACCATGGCATTAGAAACATTGAATAGTTATTGTCAGGGGATTATTCATTGATGGAGATGTGGCAATTTCACAGTCTAATATTTTTCCTCTGGTTACTTGCTCTAGCTGGATGTTCAAACTCTGTCTGCTCTATTTTTTTGGAGGAGGCCTACAGTTGGTGACGGCTATCCAGCAGCCACTTTGCAGTGATGAACAAAAGTAAACTTGCATTTTGACAAAATATGGAAGATATACAGATCACTATGTGTAGGGGTGAGCCACACAAACCTCTCTGCCCATAAGCGTGGGGAGAGGGAAATTTAGCACAGGAGAAGCCTGCCACGCTTTCAGTTCTCTCATCTTGTACGTGAATAAATATATTATATTCCATATAGCATTGACCTCCTTTGTCTGTTGGTGTCAAAAGTGTGGAGAGGAAACCTACACCTTAAAAAATTTTGCTACCCCCACCTACACAGCTAGGCACACACTGCGCCACGGGTGAGCAAAAGAACATCAGACCTCTGCAGTGTGTGCCACAATCTATGCAGAGTGGCCATCAGGACCTGAGGTAAGTGCTCATCGGGATTCCAGTTGCTTCATTTGCTCTGGGAATTTGTAAAGGTGTTTGCCATTCATTTCTGCCACCCTAGTCTGCTTCAAGAGGCGCTCCATGCCGCTTCCACCGCCACTTTCCAACCCTCCCAGCCTCAGGAGTCTAGATCGGCTCCTGCTGGAACCCACGGCTTCCAGTGCTCCAAAATCCCATTCTCCCAGGAATGTGGCCACTTCATCGGCGTGAGCAGTACTGCGTGAACCCTGCTGGAAAGCCGTTCTATGCTGTCTCACTCGTGACTCAGTGGAGCACACAATCCTGGCTATCAGTGAACCAAAACCTGCTCTTTCCCTCTTCTACCTCCTACTGGCTTAGCAGCGCCTATAGACAACACAAACTCTACTGCAGTGCTGCCAAAGCCTAGAGAGAGTTCTCTTAGTCTGGGAGCAGCACCATGGGACAGCACAGAAGTCGGGATGGGGCCCAGCGGGCCCACAGTGTTCAGCCGCCCCATCACAAAGCCACAGGTGCAACAAGCCTTGGTAAAGATGAAGGTCAATGCAATAGGGAATACAATATATTTACCAGGATATGAACTAACACACAAAGGATGGGAATTCAGAAACGTGTCTGGCTTCCAGAGGAAGAAAGAGAACAAGAGAGAGTTGTTTCTCTTTCACTTGCTTTAATCCTAAATTTCCTTATTCCTGCTCTTAGGGTGGATGGCTTTATGGGGCTAATCCCTACAACATGCAGCTGCCTACTCCTCTTCTACCCATAGGATTTCAGGAGTATTCATAGCCACATGTTCCTCAACTTCCCCAAGCCGTTTTTAGTTTCCACATCTGTTTGCTAAGCATTCACAGGTTGTTTTGGAACCAATCGATTTTCTGCGGAGAAGCCGTGTTTGGTGGTACACCGTCGCCATCTGCTGGCCTCGCACGGTAACTACAGGTAAGATTATACTCACGGGCGAAAACCAACTAGAGGTGATTTCTACAATCTAATTATAGTATGGCAGATAATTTAACACTGCAGAATATTAGAGATCTCATTACTAATAGAATGGATTATGTATTAAAAGACAATTATGATATTTTTCAAATGTACTTGAGTACCATGCTTGTGATTAGACAGATAATAGAATAATTGTATAAATGATTCAAAAATTAGAGTAAAAATCAGGAAAAGTTGATGCTTTGGCACTTAATATGAACAACCTTCGAGAGATATTTAACGCAATGACCACTGAATTTATGGCTAAGATAGAGTCTAGGCAGGAGGAACTTTCTGAATTGGCAGGGTCAATTCAAACTGTGTTTGACAATGACCATGTAAAAGACCAAATATGTTTTATGGAAAGCAAAATAGATGCCTTTGGAGCTTTTAGGGAGGATGGCATGAAAAGCTTGGCATCATGATTAACTGAACAGTACAAGAAATAGGAACAATTTTTAATGCAGTTAATCCAAGACTTCAGAAAAGACATGGTCACAAAATTTCAATCTTTAGAAGACTGGGAGTCTGAAACATCAGTTGCTGAGGTCCTAGATGCTAGGCTACCAGGAAGTGAAAGAAGCATAGCTACTAGAAGCCCAAGAGACATTCCTAAGGAGTCGTTTAAAGTAATTATGACAGAAAAGCCAACATCATGGAAGAAAAAAACAGGTTCCAATACATATGAATGAGAACCTATTCCCATGAAAGAAATGAAGGAAATAAAGCAAGCAATGGTGGTTTATGGGATCCACAGCCCTTATGTTAAACAGCTATTAAGCACATTGGAAACTGCCAATAAGACTGCAATGATTTCACTGTTTGTGCTAATGGTGTTATATTCAGAAAGCTGTCTCCTGTACCAATTCATTCAAGAGTACCACGTTGAGGTCTTTAATCCATTTGGACTTCAATTTCCTGCATGACGACAGACATGGATCTATCTGCATTCTTCTATATGCAAAAATCCAGTTATGCCACAACCATTTGTTAAAGCTGCTTTCTATTTTACATTGTATATTTTTAGATTCTTTGTGGAAGATCAGATGTTCAACAATTAATACATGGGACTTCCAGAAATTGAAAAGCTTCTGTAAGGCAAAGGACACAGTAAGCAAGAAAAAAAGGCAGCCCACAGATTGGGAAAAGATATTCACTAACCCAACATCTGAGAGAGGGCTGATCTCAAAAATTTACAAAGAACATAAGAAGCAAGTCCCAAAACATCAAAGGATCCAATTAAAATGTGGACAACAGACCTAATTAGAGAATTTTCAATAGAGGAGTCTAAAATGGCTGAGAGCCACTTGATTAAGTGCTCAACATCCTTAGACATCCTGGAAATGCAAATCAAAACAATTTTGAGATGTCATCTTACTCCTGTCAGAATGGCTAAATTCAAAAACACCAACAAAAATTTATGCTGGAGAGTTTGTGGTGAAAGGGTAACACTCCTCCAATGCTGGTAGGAGTGCCAACTTGTTCAGCCACTTTGGAAATCAGAAACAGCTGACCTGACAAAGGTTAACTCTTGAATCCCAGGCATCAGCCTGGGAATTCAGCATGGGACTGATCATGACCCCCTGAATGTGAGTGTCAGTGAGGAGGCCTAGGTAATGTATTGAGCCTTGGGCAGCAGATCAGTACTCATCCCGAGTATACACATGGACTTTGGTCTCCCATCCAACAATGTGAGGTGCACTCTCACCCTGAACTTTTCGGGAAGGGTCTAGGCCCTGCCCTGTATGAAATGACAGACTATGGACACCCCCATGGAGGGCCTCACCCTCCCTGGGGAAATGAGGGGATGGGGGGTGTGGGAGGGCACAGGAGTATGGGAGGGAAAGGGAGAGGGACCTGGAACTGACTTGTGAAGCAACCTTGTTTCTCATCTAAATGTAAACTGAAAAATATATTTAAAAAAAAGAACACATTCAGCAACAAGAAAACAAATATGACGGTAAAAGTGCCTAGGGATATAACACCAGCAACATCTTAACATCCCTACACAGATGAAGAAGAGAAGCACCTTAAAAACAACTTCAAGAAGATTAAAGAGACCCTAAAAGAGGAAATTGGAAAATTCTTTAATGAAATAGAAGCAGAGCCAAACCAAAATTGGCAAGAAACAATGCAAGAGACAGTGCACAGTTTGAGCGCTCTAATAGAGACAATAAAAAAGCACATTCTGAGGGAATGCTGCAATGAGAAATGCTGGTTAAATGATCAGGATTTACAGATGCAAGCAAAACCAACAGAATTCAAGCGAAACAAGAGAGACTCTCAGAGTATACACTATTTGAAATAGATAAATCAAAATAAGAAAATCATAAAGTTCAGCAAATACATGACAGAAAATATACAAGAAATATGAGAACCATGAAAAGGGCAAACCTAAGAATAAAAGGTATAGAAGAAGGTGAAGAAACCCACCACAAAGGTGCAGAAAATATATTCAACATACTCATAAAAGAAAAGTATTCCAAACCTAAAGAAAGACATACTAATCAAAGTACAAGAAGGATATAGAACACCAAATAGAGTGCACAACAAAATGTCCCTTCACCACATAATAATCAAAACACCAAAAACATGGAATAAAGTAAGAATATTAAGAAAAGCAAAGGAGAAGCAGCTGTTCCTCCGGCAGCATCAGGTAAAAAGGCCAGCTTCCTGGCCTGTGTTCCAGTACCTGCAGATTGCCTGGGAAGTGCACAGAGCTCAGAATCCCGGCAGGAGCCAAGCACCCCGGATTCCAGGTCTTCTCTCCCACCAAGGAGACCAGGAAACCAGAGGAGGCTGGGAGTCCAGGGAAGCAGCTGTTCCTCTGGCAGCATCAGGTGAACAGGCCAGCTTCCTGGCCTGTGTTCCAGTACTTGCAGAGCGCCTGGGAACTGCACAGAGCTCCCAATCCTGGTGGGAGCCAAGCATGCCAGACTCCAGGTATTCTCTCCCGCCAAAGATACCAGGAAACCAGAGGAGCCAGGGAGACCAGGGGAGTAGCTGTTCCGGATCAGGTACAACAGGACACAGCATAGGGTCCAGGGGACCAGGTAGGAGGCTAAGCGCTCCAGATTCCTGTTCTTCTCCACCCAAGGAACCAGCACTTGGACGAGGAATAGAAGAACCAAGAGATTATTGGACTTGCAAGCACCCACCAATAGGGAACTCTGGTCCCAAGACCAGTAAGGGGCTCTTTCTGCACCCACTAGAAGAAGAGATGGGAAAGAGACAATACAAAAACACACTCAGCAACAGAAAAACAAATATGACACCGACAGATTCTAGAGACCCAACACCAGCAAGACCCCAACATTCCAATGCGAACGAAGCAGAAGAGAATGACCTTAAAAGCACTTTCATGAAAATGATAGAGGCCCTAAAAGGGGATATAGGAAAATCCCTCAAAGAAATGGAAGAAAAAACAAACCAAAAAATGCAAGAATTGGAAAAAAAACAAACCAAAAAAGGCAGGAAATGGAAGAAGAAACGAAGCAAAAAATGCAAGAAATGGAAGAAAACACAAAGCAAAAAATGCAATTATTGGAAGAAGAAACATACCAAAAAAGGCAGGAAATGAAAGAAGAAACAAAGCAAAAAATGCAAGAAATGGTAGAAAAAAACAAACCAAAAAAGGCAGGAAATGGAAGAAGAAACAAAGCACAAAATGCGAGAAATGGAACAAAAAGCAAACCAAAAATTGCAAGAAATGGAAGAAACAACAAACCAAAAAATTCATAAAAGGCAACAAATGGACGAAAAAATAAACAGAAAATTGCAAGAAGCAATGCAAACACTGCAAGGGTTGAAAACTGAAATACAAACGTTAAAAAAACACAATCTGAAGAAAGGCAGAAAATAGAAAACCTGGACAAACAGTCATGCACTACCGATACAAGCATTACCAACAGAATAGAAGAGATGGAAGAGAGAATCTCAAGTGTTGAAGATACACTAGGAGAAATGGATTCATCAACCAAAGAAAACTTTAAATATGAAAAATCCCTAACACAAAACATCCAGGAAACATGGGACACCATGAAATGACCAAACCTAAGAATAATAGGTATAGAAAAAGAAGAAGAAATCCACCTCAAATAGGCAGAAGGCATATTCAACAAAATCATAGAAGAAAACTTTCCCAGCCTTAAGAAAGACATGCCAATGAAGGTACAAGAAGCCTACAGAACACCAAATAGAGTGGACCACAAAAAAAAATCCCCTCACCACATAATAATCAAGACCCCAAACATAAAGAATAAAGAAATAATATTAAGAGCAGCTAAGGAAAAATGCCAAGTTACATATAAAGACAGACCTATCAGAATTACACCTGATTTCTCCATGGAAACTCTGAAAGCCAGAAGGTCCTGGATAGATATTCTACCTACTCTAAGATACCATGGATGCCAGCCCAGACTACTATACCCGGAAAAGCTCTCAATCACTATAGACGGAGAAAACAAGATATTCCATGACAAAACTAGATCCAAGCAATATGTGTCCACTAACCCAGCCCTACAGAAAATTTTGGAAGGAAAACTCCAACCCAAGAAAACATAGGCATTAGAGAATCCCTCTCTACCACGAGCTAAAAGAACATAGGGATGAAATTCTACACATAATTCCACCAGCAACAACCATTCCAAATCGAAGAAGGATGAGCAATCAATGGTCATTGATATCCCTCAATATTAATGGCCTAAACTCACCCATAAAAAGACACAGACTAGCAGAATGGATTCGAAGACAGAACCCTTCCTTCTGCTGCATACAAGAAACACATCTCACCCTCAAAGACAGACATTACATGAGAGTTAAAGGTTGGGGAAAAATTTCAATCAAATGGACCCAAGAAACAAGCAGGGGTAGCAATCCTAATATCTACCAAACTAGACTTTAAAATAAAATCAATCAAAAGAGATAAAGGAGGTCATTACATGCACATCACAGGTGAAACCCACCAAGATGAAGTGTCTATCCTGAACATCTATGCCCCAAATACAAAGGCATCCACATTCGTTAACGAAACATTATTGGAACTTAAATATCATCTAAAGCCACACACATTTATAGTGGGAGATTTCACCACATCACTCTCACCATTAGACAGGAATACCAGACAGAAACTCAACAAAGAAGCAAAGGGTCTAATAGAAGTAATGGCCCAACTGGGATTAACAGATATCTATAGAACATTTCATCCACATAAAAAAGAATATACCTTCTTCTCACCACCACATGAAACCTTCTCAAAAATCGACCACATACTTGGCAACATATCAAACCTTAGAAGCTACAAAAAAATTGGAATAACTCCATGCATCTTATCAGACCACCATGCTTTAAAATTAGAATTCATCAACAACACAAATTGCAGAAAACCTACAAACTCATGGAAATTTAATAAAGCTCAACTGCACCATCCCTGGGTCAAAGAGGAAATAAAAAATGAAATTAAAGACTTCCTCGAATTCAATGAGAATGAAGACACAACATACCCAAACCTATGGGACACTTTGAAAGCAATGCTATGGGAGAAGTTCATAGCACTAAGTGCTCACATGAAGAAACAGGAGAACAGTTATACCAGAGAATTAACATCACAGCTGAAAGCTCTAGAACACAAAGAAGCAAACTCCCGCAGGAGGAGTAGATGCCAGGAAATAATTAAATTGAGGGCTGAAAAAAATGAAGTAGAAACCAATAAATCAACACAAAGAATCAATGCAACAAAGAGTTGGTTCTTTTAGAAAATCAACAATATAGACAAACCTTTGTCCAAACTTACCAAACAGCAGAGAGTGAACAAACAAATTAACAAAATCACAAAAGAAAAGGGGTACATAACAACAGACTCTGAGGAAATCCAGAGAATCATTAGGTCATACTTTGAAAACCTGTACTCCATAAAATTCGAAAACTTAAAGGAAATGGATGACTTCCTGGATAGCTATCACTTCTCAAAACTAAATCAAGAACAGATAAGCAATTTAAATAGAACTATAACCCCTATGGAAATAGAAGCAGTCATCAAAAGTCTCCCAACCAAAAAAAGTCCAGGACCAGATGGCTTCAGTGCAGAATTCTACCAGAAATTCAAAGAACAGCTTATACCAATTCTTCTCAAAGTGTTCCACACAATAGAAGCAGAAGGGTCTTTGCCAAACTCTTTCTATGAGGCTTCAATAACCTTGATCCCCAAGCCACACAAAAATACAACTAAGAAAGAGAACTTCAGACCAATATCCCTCATGAACATTGATGCAAAAATACTCAATAAAATACTGGCAAATCGGATCCAAGAACACATCAAAACAATCATTCACCACGATCAAGTAGATTTCATTCCAGGGATGCAGGGATGCTTCAACTTCCAAAATCCATCAACGTAATCCACCATATAAACAAGATGAAAAACAAAAATCATATGATAATCTCACTAGATGCTGAAAAAGCCTTTGACAAAATCCAACACCCCTTCATGATAAAGGTCTTGGAGAGATCTGGGATTACAGGGACATACTTAAACATAATAAAAGCTATATACAGTAAACCAACAGCCAACATCAAACTAAATGGACAGAAACTCAGCGCAATTCCTCTAAAATCATGAACAAAACAAGGCTGTCCACTCTCTCCATACCTTTTCAACATGGTATTGAAGTTCTAGCTATTGCCATATGACAACAGAGCGGGATCAAGGGGATACAACTTGGGAAGGAAGAGGTCAAACTTTCACTGTTTGCAGATGGTATGATAGTTTACATCAATGAACCAAAGAACTCTACCAGGGAACTCTTACAGCTGATTAACACCTTCAGCAAAGTGGCAGGCTACAAGACCAACTCAAGAAAATCAGTAGCCCTACTATATACAGATGATAAAAGGGCTGAAAAAGAAATCAGAGAAACATCACCCTTTACAATTGCCACAAACAACATAAAATACCTTGGGGTAAGGCTAACCAAACAAGTGAAAGACCTATATCGCAAGAACATTGAACCTTTAAAGAAAGAAATTAAAGAAGCCCTCAGAAAATGGAAAAATCCCCCATGCTCTTGGATAGGTATGGCATCAATGTAGTAAAAATGGCAATCCTGCCAAAAGCAATCTACAGATTCAATGCTATCCCCAATAAAATCCCAGCACAATTCTTCACGGACGGTGAAAGAACAATAATCAATTTTGGATGGAAAACAAAAGAACCAGGATAGCCAAAACAACCCTGTTCAACAAGGCAACGTCTGGAGGCATCACCATCCCTGACCTCAAGCTCTATTATAGAGCTATAGTCCTGAAAACAGCTTTGTATTGGCACAAAAATAGACAGGTAGACCAATGGAAATCGAATTGAAAACCCTGGTATTAACCCACACATGTACGAATATCTGATCTTTGACAAAGAAGCTAAAAATATACAATGGAATAAAGAAAGCATCTTCAACAAATGGTGCTGGCATAACTGGAGACTGACATGTAGAAGAATGGGGATCGATCCAAGTTTATCGCCATGCACAAAACTTAAATCCAGGCTGGGCGGTGGTGGCACATGCCTTTGATCCCAGCACTCAGGAGGCAGAGACAGGCAGATCTCTGTGAGTTCGAGGCTGGGATGGACCGATAGCCTTTAAAACAATACATAGAAACCTGGTCTCTTAAAAACCAAAGAAAAAACCCTTAAATACAAATGGATTAAAGACATCAACATAAATCCAGCCACACTGAACCTCTTAGAAGAGAAAGTGGGTGTGTACCCTTGAATGAATTGGTACAGGAGACAGCTTCCTGAACATAACACCAGTAGCTCAGACAGTGAGATCATCAATTAATAAATGGGACCTCCTGAAACTGAGAAGCTTCTGTAAGGCAAAGGACACAGTTAGCAAGACAAAACAGGCAGCCCACAGAATGGGAAAAATATTCACTAATCCCACATCTGACAGAGCGGTTGATCTCCAAAATTTACAAAGAACTCAAGAAGACAGATCTCCAAAACACCAAATGATCCAATTAAAAAGTGGGCTGCAGAACTGAATATAGAATTTTCAATGGAGGAGGCTAAAATGGCTGAGAGGCACTTGAGAAAGTGCTCAACATCCTTAGCCATCAGGGAAATGCAAATCAAAACAACTCTCAGATACCATCTCACTCCATGTCAGAATGGCTAAAATCAAAAACTCCAATGACAATTTGTGCTGGAGAGGATGTGGTGAAAGGGGAACACTCCTCCATTGCTGGTGGGAGTACCAACTGGTTCAGCCACTTTGGAAATCAGTATGGAGATTCCTCAGAAAAATGGGAATAAACCTACAACAAGACCCAGCAACTCCACTCTTAGGCATATATCCAAAAGATGCCCATTCATACAACAAAGAATGTCTGTTCCATTATGTTCATAGCAGCATTATTTGTAATAGCCAGAATTTGGAAGCAACCTAGAGGTCCCTCAACCGAAGAGTGGATAGAGAAAATGTGGTACATTTACACAATGGAGTACTATTCAGCAGACAAAAACAATGGAATCCTAAGATTTTCAGGCAAATGGATGACACTAGAAGAAACCATCCTGAGTGAGGTAACCCAGTCACAAAAAGAGAAACATGGCATGTACTCTCTCATATATGGATTTTAGACATAGATCTCGGGAGTGCCAGCCTACAATCCTATGGCCAGAGAGTCTGGGAAACAGAAACTTCATTCAGTGGCTGATGGAAGAAGAGGCAGACTACCTAGGTTAAGTACTGAGCTGAACTCAAGAAAGCCAGTAACAGAGAGGGAGGACTGATGATCAAAGGAATTAAGACTGGGCTGGTTTAACCCCCAGAAACAGCTGACCAGACAAAGGTTAACTCTTGAATCCCAGGCATCAGCCTGGGAATCCAGCATGGGACTGATCAAGATCCCCTGAATCTGGGTGTCAGTGAGGAGGCCTAGGTAATCTATTGAGCCTTGGGCAGCAGATCAGTACCCATCCTAAGTATACACATGGACTTTGGACTCCCATAGAACAATGTGAGTTGCACTCTCACCCTGAACTCTTTGGGGAAGGGTCTAGGCCCTGCCCTATATGAAATGACAGACTATGGACACCCCATGGAGGGCCTCACCCTCCCTGGGGGAATGAGGGGATAACAGGGGGAGTTGGGGAGAGGGCACGGGAGGATGGGAGGGAAAGGGAGAGGGACCTGAAACTGACTTGTGAAGCAACCTTGTTTCTTATCTAAATTTTAACATAAAAATAAAAAAATTTAAAAAATTAAAGTTTTCCAAACCTAAAGAAAGACATACCAATGAAAGTGCAAGAAGAATATAGAACACCAAATAGAGTGGACAACAAAATGTCCCTTCACCACATAATAATCAAATCACCAAACACATGGAATAAGTTAAGAATATTAAAAAAATCAAAGGAAACAGGCAATGTAACATATAAAAGGAATACCTATCAGAATTAAACCTGATTCTCCATAGAAACTCTAAAACCCAGAAGGTTCTAGGTAGGTGTTCTACAAACATTAAGAGACTATGGACAGCAGCCCAGTCTACTCTACCCAGCTAAACGTTCAATCATTATAGATGGAGAAAACAAGGTATTCCACAACAAAACAAGGCATAAGCAATATATATCCATTAATATAGTCATACAGAAAGTACTGTGAGGTGGAAGGTCAATGCAATATGGAATATAATACATTCATTTACCATCGTAAGAACTTACACACAAAAGGCTGGGGATTCAGAAGAGTGGTAGGCTTTCAGAGGAAGAGAGAAGTGGGATATGTTTCTGTTTCACTTCCTTTTGTCTCCACCTGTCCTAAATTTCCTTATGCCCACCCTTAGTGCTGATATCTATGTGGGGCTCAACCTTACAATTCCCCTTTTAGTCCAAATAAAAGATTTAAATTTGATACAACCTCAAACATATACAACATATATACATAAAGGGTGATAAGTAAGTTATAATCTGCTTATATCCTAAGCTAAACATATCTATCCCTCCTAAATTCTAAACTTATCTGAAAGGGATGCCCAAGTCTCAACACCTATTTCCAATCCCAACCCTAAAATAATTGAAATCTGACACTAAGAGTTGTAAACTATACTCTAATATCAATAGTATGGAGAGCGGACATGAAGACTTGTGGGAAGAAAGTGTTAGTGTAACAAGTATCTTAAGTAGGTTAATTAGTCTCTGTTTGGCAGGAGATGCTTGATTGAAGTTCTTGATTGGAGTTCTAATTTTTATTGAAGCACTTATCAGAAGCTCTGGACACATCGTAGAAGATTCACTCTATCAATTCCTTGTTCTGGAGTTGTGTCGAGTAATGTAGTCCTAAACTGGTATCAGGATGGTGCTTTTCATGGGAATTCGATGATGTGGGATCCCATTTTCTTTCTGAAGTGTTTGAAGATTGCTGTCAAAAGATTCTTTGTTCTCTGGAAAACTCAAACGTTAATGTTAGCAAAGAAATTTTTAACTTTTATATGTATGCACACAGGGAAATATAACCTTAAGTAAGATAATAAACATGAAGGAGATTAGACTTTCAGAAGCAGAACCATATACAGACAACAGTCCCTGATTGTGTTTTCTTCTATCTTATATCAATGGCTCTTTGATATAACACAGAAACTCTGAGTTATAATTTTAACAGTATGTTTGGGTTTAAAGTAGGAGAGCCAGTCCAACTCCAAAGCTAGCTTCAATTAAATGAATTGGGACTAAAGCATATTAAAAAGCAAAGAGGAATGTAAATTATAATAACAAGATAGAGAGATTCAACCATGGATGCCAAATGTTGCATTATTGCATGTTTGATGGACCTCTTGGTAACTATCCTTTCTTCTTCAGGTATCGCTACGTCCAGCATTTTTTGCTGTTTGGAGCTGAATTTACTGTAAAGTAAAATACAAAATATTTCTCTTTCATTTTATGAGGTCTCTTTACACATAGTAGCATATAGTAGAATATGACCTTGTAGATGAACTGTCATTTTCTTCCTATTGAGATTTCTTCTGTTCAGATCAAATCTTGATTAATTTTGATGGAATAGAAAGTTATTTTTTGTCTTGTGGAAACAAAAGCAAAACCCCTTCTCCAGGTTAACACATATCCTAGTTTCCAGACTGAGTTCATAACATCTTTAAAACACACTGGTTGTCTCAGCTCAGAAGTTTTCTCTGTAGTTCAGTGTCTTTCTGCAGCAGTTTGTCCTTTTTCATTAGCATTAAGAAAATTCAACCTTAGTAAAGCATTATGTAACCTGTGTTTGGGGTCTTTGTTCCTGCTGGCAGTTTATGAAGCATGTGTTTTCAGGTTCAGTTAGATCTTTCAACTACTGCTTGTCCTGTGGGATTGTAATGTATACCAGTTACATGTTTATATGATAATATTTGAAAACTGTTCCAATTTGCTGGAGACATAAACTGAAGCATTGTCAGTTTTTATTCGGTGCAGGTATATCCATAACAGCCAACACCTCTAAGAGGTGTGTGATAACAGAATCAGCTTTTGCAGAGCTGATGGCAGTATCCCATTTGAAGCCTGAGAACATGTCTATGGTGTGGTGTACATATTTCAAACTGCCAAATTCTGGGAAGTAAAAACATCCATTTACTAAAGTGCATTTCTGTGAATACCTTTGTGATTGCTGCCTGCTGGTAATGGAGTTTGACTGTAGAACAAGCAAGTGAGGGTAATTTCTTACTATTTCCTTGGCTTGTTGCCAGGTGATAGAAAAATCCTTCTTTAAAACTTTGCTGTTAACATGGTGTTTCTTATGAAATTCTGAAGCTTCCAACACATTTCCTATTAATAAATGATGAATTTCATCATTGACTTGTTCTAAAGGACCTCGAAGATCCACATGGGATCTGGGATCTGATGTGATATATATATATATATATATATATATATACATATATATGTATATATATATATATATATATCATGAGTTCTGTTTCTGATGGTTTCCTGATGGGTATTCAATTGCTGTAATATATCATGGCCCAGAGATTCATAGCAATATCAGTGACATATGGCCTAAAACTTCCCTCTGGCCCTCTGGTCCAATACATTATTTCCATCTGGTACTTTGTTTCACATGAGATAAGGTCCCATGTCCTAAAAATTTAACATTTACTTCTTTAAAGGGCCATCCTAAAGGTCAGTTTTTCTGAGTTATTATTGTTATATTTATGCTGGTGTCTCATACCCTGTAAAAATTTATTATTCATTTTCAGGTAATTTGGTTTTGTGATCTTATAAATAAGTTTGCCTGTATATACATTTTTTGTTTCCTCCAGTATCAACTAGTTCCTCCTCAATAACTAAACAGTTATCCACATTATCATTAATCTTTACAATAGCCTGTTGATTTTCTATTTGTCCTGAGAGAGGCTGTCCTCCACTGTTACTGGGAAAGACCAAGTCACTTTTGATCTGGTGGCCTCTATGTGGAGGCCACTGGAAGCATTTCCAAGCGACAAATGCTTACCTTCTCTGTCTGTGGTTGACCAGCATTCCTTGGTCCAGTGTCTTCATTTGCCATACCTCTTCCAGAAACCAGAAGGCTGAGGCCTTCTGTTTGAAGCATTTCTGGTAGAATAATTATTTCTAGGAATATTTTGTCTGCAATTCCTACTCAAATGTCCCATTTTACCACAATTAAAACATCTAGGGTTTTGATGTCTTTTGAAGCTTCAGGAGAATGCTTCCCCAACCCAAATCTGTATCTCCTCACAGTTAGGCCATTTTTCGTCTTGATTCCTCTTTAATCCTTTAGAAATGGACTGTCCTACCCAGCTTCCTATCTCTGGATTGTCATACTCAGTATTCATTGTATACAAGGCCCATTCCTCCAATGGTACTGATCTGATCTTTAAAGGCTACAGCAACTGTTTGTATTGTCGGTTTGCATTCTCATAAGGCAAATATTCTGTAAGAAGTCACCTAATGTTTGATTCAGTTATCTGTAAGTCTATTGTTCTATATAATCTTTGTAAGAATTTAGAGAATCTTTCTCTCAGACCCTGTATCACTTTTGAATATGACTCAACTTTTTCTCCTGGTTCACAAACCTTATTCAAAGCATTTAGTACTGCTGTTTTGCATAAATGAAATGTATGCTCATCATAATCAGCTAGGACCTGTGCATAATCTCCCCCCTATTAATCTTACTTTGGGAAGCTTCAAGGCTATTCTTCAAACATTGAATTTTGAGGGCCTTGGCTACCTGACTTCATAAAGCTTTCCACTGTATTTGGGAAGACTAGTCCAGCACCGCTGATACTAAATCATTCCAATCTTTTATTCATATTTTATTTTTAAATTTAATTTACATTCCAGGTCTCTCTCCCTTTCACTCCCCTCCTACTGTGCCGTCCATTCAACCCCCCAAATACTCCCTCATTTCCCCTGGGAGGCTGAGGCCCTCCATGGGGGTTCCATAATCTGTCATTTCATTCTGGGCAAGGCCTAGAGCCTCCCCCAAGAGTGCAGGGTGAGAGTACATCTCTCATTTTTGTACACCCGGGATAAATACTGATCTACTACCCAAGGCTCAATAGTTTACCTAGGCCTCCTCACAGACACCCACCTTCAGGGGGTCTTGATCAGTCCCATGTTACATTCCTAGGCATCGGTCTGGGGTTCAAGAGCTAAACTTTGTCAGGTCAGTTATTTCTTTGGGTTAAACCAGCCCAGTTATAATCCCTTTGGTCATCAGTCCTCCCTCTCTGTTACTGGCTTTTTGCGTTCAGCTCAGTACTTAACCAAGGGAGTCTGCCTCTTCTTCCATCAGCCACTGAATGAAGTTTCTGTTTCCCAGACTCTCTGGCCATTGCATTGTAGGCTGGCACTCCCCAGGTCTGTGTCTAAAATCCATTTATGAGAGAATACATGCCATGTTTCTCTTTTTGTGACTGGGTTACCTCACTCAGGATGGTTTCTTCTAGTGCCATCCATTTGCCTGCAAATCTCAGGATTCCATTGATTTTTTTCTGCTGAATAGTACTCCATTGTGTAAATGTACCACAGTTTTCTCTATCCACTCTTTGGTTGAGTGGACATCTAGGTTGCTTCCAAGTTCTGGCTATTACAAATAATGCTGCTATGAACATAGTGGAACAGACATCTTTGTTGTATGAATGGGCATCTTTTGGATATATGCCTAAGAGTGGAATTTGTTGGGTCTTGTGAGTAGGTTTATTCCCATTTTTCTGAGGAATCTCCATACTGATTTCCAAAGTGGCTGAACCAGTTGGCACTCCCACCAGCAATGGAGGAGTGTCCCCCTTTCACCACATCCTCTCCAGTATAAATTGTCATTGGTGTTTTTGATTTTAGCCATTCTGACAGGAGTGAGATGGTATCTCAGAGTTGTTTTGATTTGCATTTCCCGGATGGCTAAGGATGTTGAGCACTTTCTCAAGTGACTCTCGGCCATTTTAGGCTCCTCTATTGAAAATTCTCTATTTATGTCTGCAGCCCACTTTTTAATTGGGTCCTTTGCTGTTTTGGAGACTTGCTTCTTGAGTTCTTTGCAAATTTTGGAGATCAACCCTCTGTCAGATGTGGGATTAGTGAATATTTTTTCCCATTCTGTGGGCTGCCTTTTTGTCTTGCTGTCTGTGTCCTTTGCCTTACAGAAGCTTCTCAGTTTCAGTGGGTCCCATTTATTAATTGTTGATCTCACTGTCTGGGCTAGTGCTGTTATGTTCAGGAAGCTGTCTCCTGTACCAATTCGTTCTAGGGTACCACTCACTTTCTCTTCTAAGAGGTTCAGTGTACCTGGATTTATGTTGAGGTCTTTGATCCATTTGGACTTAATTTTTGTGAATGTGTTCTTATACTGTCATCTTCCTATTCCTTTTTCTAGTGGGTACAGGTGGGATCTCTGCCTCTCCTGGTGGGTACCAGTCAAAGCTGGTTTTCCAGTTGATTCAACAGGTCTAATGATCTAATAAGCTTCATGGTTTGTACAGGTGTGTCTGAGGCACTCCCTCTCCTTGTGGTTGTGAGCAGAACCAGCGCAGCAATGCCAGCAGATCCGCAGTTGCTTGGTCCACTGGGGTCCAGTAGACCTGCCTACAGTAAACCGGCCAAGTAATCTCAGGCTGTGGAAGCAGCATTGGAGCCTTATACAGGGTCCAAGATCAACTCTACCCTGAGTGGGGGTGGGAGTAGTCCAGAGATATCAGAAAATTCAGGGTTGCTTCGTCCACCAAGGCGGAATCAACCTCGGTTTATGGATATAAACTTGTTCAAAGGTTAGATCTGTAAATCAGAGTTCTGCCTCTCTCTGCCTCCCAAATAGTAGGACTCCATCACCACTCTGACCAAAAGTTGTCAGGTTTTATTATGAGAGATTGTATAAGTGAAAGAATTTTTTTCTGATCTGGGACTCACTCTGTAGAGGAGGATAGTCACAAACTCACAGAGATCTGCCTTGCATGCCTCTGTCTCCTGAGTTCTGGGATAAATAAATATATAGCATCCCTGCTTGGGAAAAACAGTATTAATTGAAATTCAAATGTAATTTTGGTGCAGGGAGAAGTGTAAAAGTAAACCAGGGGGTATAATGGCTCAGTCTAACCAGGCCTGGACATGCAGTTTGAGATTTGATGGAAAAACTTTGAGTTTTGACACAATAATAGAACTCTTGTTAAAAAATGTGGTTCAGAAAAGGTTTTCCAGTGGTTTGAAGCACAGGCTGCTCTTGCTAGAGTACCTAAGGTTGATTCCCAACAGCCATATAGTTAACATTTGACCAAAGCTCCATTTTTAGGGTATCTGATGTTGTCTGCTCACTTTCTGGGTCACCAAGAACTCATTTGTTACATCTTTGGGCATTATGTCAAAACACATACACAGAAAGTTAATATAAATTATTAAATATACCTGTGCATTTTCTCACACTTCATATTTCTCACTATTACGAGTCAGAGGAAGTTGTATTTTTATGATATTGTGGCCTATCTTGTGTAGAGAATGAATTTCAGGAATGTGATGGCTTCACAGAAAATACTGTTTTCCTTACACCAGATTTGGTTTAGTAGTGACAATCACAGAAGAAGAAGAAGAAGAAGAAGAAGAAGAAGAAGAAGAAGAAGAAGAAGAAGAAGAAGAAGAAGGCAAATGTGTCATACGAGCTTGTTCAGCACTGTGAATTCAATGGAATGCAATCCCTCCACTTTGATGTAGAGAATGGAAGAGGGACTGAAAAGGAAGACATTGAGTCCATCCTGAATTATATAGGAGATCACACTTCAAAATATATTAAAATTTATGTGTGATAATGTAGTAGTGTCAACGAAGTATTCATTGAATATCATCATTTCTCAGATTAAATGTTAGGAGTCTGCAAAGTGGTCTGAGGCCCTTCGTCTTCTCTTTCCGATAAAAATTCCTAGTCTTGAAAGCATTCTGTCACCTGTTCACAAGTACCAGTCTTATGGTGTCCAAATTGACTGTTCGTGTCATTTGTTGCAGCTTGTCTTGTAGTAGTTGTAGCAGATGAATGGAATGGATTTACAGGCTAGGAATGTAACTAAGAGACAGGGAACTTGCCATGCATGTGCCAGGTCCTAAGTACAATCTTAGTATTGGGGGAGGAAATAATGGAAAATTAACCATGTTACATTCTTCAGAGAGGCATTCAGAAAACTGGAGTTTTAATAGATGGTATTAAACATTTCCAAACCTAATATCTTGGTCTTACTGGAGTGTGTCAGGCAATCATTTGTGGGATGAAATTATAAAATGAAGGGTACATATACCGAGAGACCCTTTATATGCATATATAACATTTGAAATCAATGCTTTTATAGTGATGCAAATTTAAGATGACTAAGCATGGACTGGGAGTGAAGACAAGCATACAGACATTAGGTTTTTAAAATTGTTAGCCACATTATTGCAGACTAAATGCATATGAATATCCCTTTGATCATCAGCCCTCCCTCTCTGATACTGGCTTTCTTGAGTTCAGCTCAGTACTTAACCAGCCACTAAATGTAGTTTCTGTTTCCCAGACTGTCTGGCCATAGGATTGTAGGCTGGCACTCCCCAGATCTATGTCTAAAATCCATATATGAGAGAGTACATGCCATGTTTCTCTTTTTGTGACTGGGTTACCTCACTCAGGATGGTTTCTTCTAGTGTCATCCATTTGCCTGCGAATCTCATGATTCCATTATTTTTTTCTGCTGAATAGTACTCCATTGTGTAGATGTACCACATTTTCTCTATCCACTCTTCGGGTGAGGTACATCTAGGTTGCTTCCAAGTTCTGGCTATTACAAATAAAGCTGCTATGAACATAGTGGAACAGACATCTATGTTGTATAAATGGGCATCTTTTGGGTATATGCCTAAGAGTGGAGTTGCTGGGTCTTATGGTAGGTTTATTCCCATTTTTCTGAGGAATCTCCATACTGCTTTCCAAAGTGGCTGAACCAGTTGGCACTCCCACCAGCAATGGAGGAGTGTCCCCCTTTCACCACATCCTCTCCAGCATAAATTGTCATTGGTGTTTTTGATTTTAGCCATTCTGACAGGAGTAAGATGGTATCTCAGAGTTGTTTTGATTTGCATTTCCTGGATGGCTAAGGATGTTGAGCACTTTCTCAAGTGCCTCGCAGCCATTTTAGACTCCTCTATTGAAAACTCTCTATTTAGTTCTGCAGCCCACTTCTTAATTGGGTCCTTTGCTGTTTTGGAGACTTGCTTCTTGAGTTCTTTGTAAATTTTGGAGATCAACCCTCTGTCAGATGTGGGATTAGTGAATATTTTTCCCATTCTGTGGGCTGCCTTTTTGTCTTGCTGACTGTGTCCTTTGCCTTACAGACGCTTCTCAGTTTCAGTAGGTCCCATTTATTAATTGTTGATCTCACTGTCTCTGCTACTGGTGTTATGTTCAGGAAGCTGTCTCCTGTACCAATTCGTTCAAGGGTACCACCCACTTTCTCTTCTATGAGGTTCAGTGTGGCTGGATTTATGTTGAGGTCTTTGATCCATTTGGACTTAAGTTTTGTGCATGGCGATAAACATGGATCGATCCGCATTCTTCTACATGCCAGTCTCCAATTATGCCAGCACCATTTGTTGAAGATGCTTTCTTTATTCCATTGTATATTTTTAGCTTCTTTGTCAAAGATCAGATGTTCGTACGTTTGTGGGTTAATACCCGGATTTTCAATTTGATTCCATTGGTCTACCTGTCTATTTTTGTGCCAATACCAAGCTGTTTTCAGGACTATAGCTCTATAATAGAGCTTGAGGTCAGGGATGGTGATGCCTCCTGACGTTGCCTTGTTGAACAGGGTTGTTTTGGCTATCCTGGGTCTTTTGTTTTTCCATACAAAATTGATTATTGATCTTTCAAGGTCTGTGAAGAATTGTGCTGGTATTTTAATGGGGATAGCATTGAATCTGTAGATTGCTTTTGGCAGGATTGCCATTTTTACTACATTGATCCTACCTATCCAAGAGCATGCGAGATCTTTCCATTTTCTGAGGGCTTCTTTAATTTCTTTCTTTAGAGATTCAAAGTTCTTACGATACAGGTCTTTCACTTGTTTGGTTAGCGTTATCCCAAGGTATTTTATGTTGTTTGTGGCAATTGTAAAGGGTGATGTTTCTCTGATTTCTCTTTCAGCCCTTTTATCATCTGTATATAATAGGGCTACTGACTTTCTTGAGTTGATCTTGTAGCCTGCCACTTTGCTGAAGGTGTTAATCAGCTGTAAGAGTTCCCTGGTAGAGTTCTTTGGGTCATTGATGTAAACTATCATATCGTCTGCAAACAATGAAAGTTTGACCTCTTCCTTCCCAATTTGTATCCCCTTGATCCCCCTTTGTTGTCGTATGGCAATAGCTAGAACTTCAAGTACCATGTTGAAAAGGAATGGAGAGAGTGGACAGCCTTGTTTTGTTCATGATTTTAGAGGAACTGCGTTGAATTTCTGTCCATTTAGTTTGATGTTGGCTGTTGGTTTACTGTATATGGCTTTTATTATGTTTAAGTATGTCCCTGTTATCCCAGATCTCTCCAAGACCTTTATCATGAAGGGGTGTTGGATTTTGTCAAAGGGATTTTCAGCATCTAGTGAGATGATCATGTATTTTAGTTTTTCAGCTTGTTTATATGGTGGATTACGTTGATGGATTTTCGTATGTTGAACCATCCCTGCATCCCTGGGATGAAACCTAATTGATCGTGGTGAATGATTGTTTTGATGTGTTCTTGGATCCGATTTGCCAGTATTTTATTGAGTATTTTTGCATCAATGTTCATGAGGGATATTGGTCTGAAGTTTTCTTTCTTGGTTGTATCTTTGTGTGGCTTGGGGATCAAGGTTATTGAAGCCTCATAGAAAGAGTTTGGCAAAGACCCTTCTGCTTCTATTGTGTGGAACACTTTGAGAAGAATTGGTATAAGCTGTTCTTTGAATTTTTGGTAGAATTCTGCACTGAGGCCATCTGGACCTGGACTTTTTTTGGTTGGGAGACTTTTGATGACAGCTTCTATTTCCATAGGGGTTATAGGTCTATTTAAATTGCTAATCTGTTCTTGATTTAGTTTTGGCAAATGATAGCTGTCCAGGAAGTCATCCATTTCCTTTAAATTTTTGAATTTTGTGGAGTACAGGTTTTCAAAGTATGACCTAATGATTCTCTGGATTTCCTCAGAGTCTGTTGCTATGTCCCCCTTTTCATGTCTGATTTTTTCAATTTGCATGTTCACTCTGTGCTGTTTGGTAAGTTTGGTCAAAGGTTTGTCTATCTTGTTGATTTTCTCAAAGAACCAACTCTTCGTTGCATTGATTCTTTGTATTGATTTCCTGGTTTCTACTTTATTGATTTCAGCCCTCAATTTGATTATTTCCTGGCGTCTACTCCTCCTGGGGGAGTTTGCTTCTTTGTGTTCTAGAGCTTTTAGCTGTGATGTTAATTCTCTGGTATAACTGTTTTCCTGTTTCTTCATGTGAGCACTTAGTGCTATGAACTTCCCCCGTGGCACTGCTTTCAAAGTGTCCCATAGGTTTGGGTATGTTGTGTCTTCATTCTCATTGAATTCGAGGAACTCTTTAATTTCATTTTTTATTTCCTCTTTGACCCAGGGATGGTGCAGTTGAGCTTTATTCAATTTCCATGATTTTGTAGGTTTTCTGCAGTTTGTGTTGTTGTTGAATTCTAATTTTAAGGCATGGTGGTCTGATAAGATACATGGAGTTATTCCAATTTTTTTGTAGCTGCTGAGGTTTGATATGTTGCCAAGTATGTGGTCGATTTTTGAGAAGGTTCTATGTGGTGGTGAGAAGAAGGTATATTATTTTTTATGTGGATGAAATGTTCTATAGATATCTGTTAATCCCAGTTGGGCCATTACTTCTATTAGACCCTTTGCTTCTTTGTTGAGTTTCTGTCTGGTATTCTTGTCTAGTGGTGAGAGTGGTGTGTTGAAATCTCCCACTATAAATGTGTGTGGCTTTAGATGAGATTTAAGTTCTAATAATGTTTCTTTAACGAATGTGGATGCCTTTGTATTGGGGGCATAGATGTTCAGGATAGACACTTCATCTTGGTGGGTTTCACCTGTGATAAGTATGTAATGACCTCCTTTATCTCTTTTGATTGATTTAATTTTAAAGTCTAGTTTGTTAGATATTAGGATTGCTACCCCTGCTTGTTTCTTGTGTCCATTTGATTGAAAAAATTTTCGCCACTTTTAACTCTCAGGTTATGTCTGTCTTTGAGCGTCAGGTGTGTTTCTTGTATGCAGCAGAAGGAAGGGTTCTGTCTTCGAATCCATTCTGCTAGTCTGTGTCTTTTTATGGGTGAGTTAAGGCCGTTAATATTGAGGGATATTAATGACCATTGATTGCTCATCCTTCTTCGATTTGCGATGGTTGTTGTTGGTGGAATTATGGGTGGAATTTCACCCCTTTGTTCTTTTGGCTGTTGGTAGAGAGGGATTCTCTAATGATTATGTTTTTCTGGTTGTAGTTAGCTTCCTTGGGTTGGAGTTTTCCTTCCAAAATTTTCTGTAGGGCTGGGTTAGTGGACACATATTGCTTGAATCTAGTTTTGTCATGGAATATCTTGTTTTCTCCGTCTATAGTGATTGAGAGCTTTGCCGGGTATAGTAGTCTGGGCTGATCATCAAAGGGATTAAGACTGGGCTGGTTTAACCCCCAGAAACAGCTGACCAGACAAAGGTTAACTCTTGAATCCAATGCATCAGCCTGGGAATCCAGCATGGGACTGATCAAGACCCCCTGAATCTGGGTGTCAGTGAGGAGGCCTAGGTAATCTATTGAGCCTTGGGCAGCAGATCAGTACCCATCCCAAGTATACACACGGACTTTGGACTTCCATAGAACAATGTGAGTTGCACTCTCATCCTGAACTCTTGGGGAAGGGTCTAGACTATGGACACCCCCATGGAGGACCTCACCCTCCCTGGGGGAATGAGGGGATAACGGGGGGGAAGGGGGCGGGCACGGGAGGAGGGGAGAGAAAGGGAGAGGGACCTGGAAATGACTTGTGAAGCAACCTTGTTTCTTATCTAAATTTAAAAAAAAAGAATAAAAAAATAAAAAATAAATGCACATGAATAAATTAACCATATAATTAAGATGAGATTCCATGCATGGGGTGTGGTGACATGTCTCTGATCCCAGTACCAGGAAAATAGAGAGTGTATAATTATGAGGCTTAGGCATGCCTTTGCTACACAAAACCCTATGGGAAAAATATAAATAAAAATGTAGAATTGGAATGGTTGAAAAATTTATCTGTGGTAAAATGGGATGACTTGGCTATATGGGTTCTCATGTCGGTGCTCCCAGAGGTGTCAGTTGGAGATCTGAATGTTTGAGAGAGGAAACTCTATTTCTGGCAGCATGCAGAACCCTCTCTTGCCAGTTAGTAGTAATAACCTTGGAGACAACTATTGGAGTCAGTAAAAGAAACTTATGTGTATGTCAGAGATGCTCTTCTATCTTGAATATAAGCAGTTATAAATATTTTGAATACTTTCTTTAAGGAACTTAATGGGTCTTGTCTCACTGGAGACTTAGTGTTCATTTGAACAGTGTGTAGAAGCTGGCTTAAGATATGAGTGGGCCTGCTGAGTGGGTCTGTACAAGCATGAGAATTTGTATGTCAAGGAGACATTGAAGGGCATTTGTTCCCAACCATCATAAAGTTATGGCAGATTTGTGATATCACTCCAGGACAAATTGACAAGAATAAACAGCCATCTGGAAGAAACCATTTCTCAGTACATTGTGATATCTGCTGTGGTAAAAGAGCAGCATCAACCATTGCTCTCACTTCCTAGCTTGGACAGACATGATTTCCTTCAGAGGCAAAGGGCTTCTGTGCTGGCTTCTACTAAGCTGGCTAGTCTGAAACCTCCTCCTAAAACTGCTTAGCTTGAGCACTATGAAATACTCCTAACCACACATAAGATCATTCCCTGGAATCACCAAAGAGTTGGGTAGAGTGCACATGGGCGTGATGTGTTTTTCCTTATCTTTTAACATCCACTAGAAGTTGTATTGAGAAGTACAGTGTGCTGAAAAGATTTCTCCAATTATCTAGACAAATTAAATTGAATAATATTAAGAGTAGAGACAGGCAATAGTGGCGCATGCCTTTAACACCTGCACTGATGATGCAGAGGCAGGCAGATCTCTGTGAGGTTGAGGCAAGCCTGGTCTACAGAGTGAGTTCAATGACAGCCTCCAATGCTATACAGTGAAATCCTGCCTCAAGAAACAAAAAGGGAATAGTGTAGCAAGGTTTCAGCCCAGATCAGATGTGCATGACATGGATTAGTTAACGGGTTAATGTGAGCAAATTGGGAAATTGAATGTAGAGCCTCTAGGGGAGTCTGCACAACAGTGTAGCTTGAGATCTTATTTTTCCTATGTGACATAAAACTGCCTGATGTCTACTCCTAAAACCTTAATGCCTCGTGTAATCAGACAAATGTTTTCACAGGAAACAAGTAGACACTTCAGAGAACCTGTAATCTGCAGAGTTAATTCCCCATGTGGAATGTTCTAAAGGATTTCCAAACTTAATTTGGAAGAAGGATATGCTGCATGTTTTCCTTTGTGAACCAGGGAAGATTCTTGGATAGGAAAAGCTGAATTCTGCTGATTTATGAGGAAAGTTGATAAGCATGAACAGTATAATCATTCCAGGTGACATCAGCAATCCCTTCCTTGAAATTCCCTTGTTCTTTGGGTAATGGGGCTCCCACCCACAAGGAAAGGAAGCACTTCAGCCATGCCTGCACATACCATGACTCATCAGAGTATTCGACCTGCTTGAACTCACTGGAAAAGAACCTTGGACCAGTACCCACTAGGAGAGGAAGATAACCCACCTGCATCCATTGAAAGTAGGAATGGGAAGATGACAGAATAAGAACACATTCAACAACAGAAAAACAAATATAACAGTAAAAATTTCTATGGAATTTATATCAGGAACACCTGAACATTCCTGCATAGATGAAGAAGAACACAACTTAAAAACAATTTAAATATGAGTGAAACCATAAAAGAGGAAATGGGAAAAACCTTTAAAGAAATGGAAGAAAGGACAAATGAAAAGTTGCAAGAAAAATTCAAACCATGTAAAATTTGGAAGTTAAAATAAAGAAAATAAAAAAGCACAGTCTCAGAGAATGCTGGAATGAGAAAAGCTGGGTAAATGATCAGGAACTATAGATACAAGTATTATAAACAGAATTCAATTGATGAGAGACTCTCAGACTTTGAAGACACACTAGCAGAAATAGATTAATTGACAAAAGAAAATCTGAAGTCCTACAAATCGTTAACAGAAAATCCCCAGTAAATATCAGATACCATGGAAATGCCAATCCTATGTATAAAACATATAGAAAAAGTTCAACAATCCCAAACCAAAGGTGCAGAAAACATATTCAACAGAATCAAAGAAGAAAACTCTCCAAACCTAAAGAATAACTTGGCAATGAAAGTACAAGAAGGCTATAGAACACCAAATAGAGTGGACTACAAAAAAGTCCCCTCACCACATAATAATCAAAACACCAAACATATGGCATAAAGTAAGCATATTAAGAGAGGCAAAGGGAAAAGTCAAATTAATATATAAATTCACATCTATCTGAATTAAACCTGATTCTCTATAGAAAATCTGAAAGCCAGAATGTCTTGGATAGTTGTTCTGTAAAATCTAAGGGACCATGGATGGCAGCCTAGTCTATTGTAACCAGAAAAATTTTCTATCAGTATAGATGGAGTAAACAAGATATTCCAAAAAAATACAGATATAAGCAATATGTATCTACTATTCAAGCAATACAGAAAGTACTGGAAGAAAAACTCCAACCTAAAAATGTTAACTAAACTCACAAAATCATAGAAAATAGATAATTCCACCAAAAGCCAAAAGAAACAGTTAGTCTCCAAAACACCAAATAATCAAATTAAAAGAGGGGTACAGATATAAATAGAGAATTCTCAATAGAGGAGTCTAAAATGGCTGAAAGACATTTTAGAAAGTGCTCAAAACCCTTAGCCATCATTAAAAAACAAACCAAAACAACTCTGAGATACAATTTTGTTGGGGAAGTCTTATGCCAATAAAGCACTGTCTGGCCAATAGGAATCTATATAGGTGGGGCTAGGAGTCCAGGAGGATTCTGGGAAGGAGAAACACAAGAGAGTCGAGATGTAACGCCATTGGGGTAGGAAGCCTGGAAACCTCTCTGGTAAGAGACGTACTTGGATTAACAATTATGGGGTAATTACTTAAGTCAGAGCTAGCCAGTAAGAAACAAGCAAGGCCAACAGCTTCAAAATTAATATAGCCTCCTGCGTTTTTATTTGGGACTGATGCGGATCTGGAACTAGGCGTGCGGGAAGGCTCCTCTCAAGGAAAGCTTCTCTTAACACAATTTGACTCATGTCAGAATGTCTAAAATAAAAAAAAACACCAATGACAATATATGCTGGAGGGAATGTGGAGAAAGCAGAATACTCCTCCATGGCTGGTGGGTGTGCAACTTGGACAGCCACTTTAGAAATCCATATAGAGATTCCTTTGAAAAATGGGAAAAGGGGAAAGACCTGAGCAATTTGGATGCTGGGGGAAATAGCTTGTCAAAATAGAATGGGAGAAGAAGGGAGATAAGCACATGAGGAAGCAGGAAATCTGGGGAATAGAGGAGATCATGATAAGTGTTAACATAATAGAGGGAACCGTTATAGGTTTAAAGAGAAATACAGTACCCAGGAGGTGCCCTGAGATCTAAAAGGATGATAGCAATTAACATTCTAAACAATAGTGGAGATGGTACCATAAATTCCTTTCCCAGATAATTAGATTTGGCTCTCTTCCAGTAGCTGATGGAAGAAGAAACAGACAACCACAGCTAAAAACTGAGCTGAAATCCTGGAATCCACTTGTAGGAGTGATGAGCAAAGGGGTCAAAACCAGACTGGTGAAATCCACAGAAACACCTAACCTGAACAAGTGGAAGCACACGGATCCCAGAGTGATAGCTGGGAAACCAGCCTAGGTCTAATATAGAATCTCTGAATGTGCGTGCCAGTGAGGTGGGCTTGACAATCTATGGGGCCTGTAGTAGTAGATCAGTTTTGTCCCTAGCATACATATAGACTTTGAGAACCTATTGCAAATAATGGATTACTCTCTGAGGCTAGACTCATGAAAGAGTGACAAGGCCCTTCTCCAGATTTTGAAGATCCCACGTGGAAGGCCTCACTCTCTCTCAGGAGCAGGAAGGGGCTTTGTGATAGGGGTTTACTGGGAATCAGTTAAGGGGAAAGTAAACTAGGATTGACACATAAAACAAGCTTGTTTATAATTTACATATGAAAATGGAAAAGAAGAAATCCAAAAACATGGGACAACCAGATGAATACTGTCCAATTATAAAACAAATCACAACAGCAACAAAAGACAAGGAAACATCATAATCACACAATATACATCCCAATTTCATAATATTTATGTAATGAGGTCTCAATCACAGTTGATCATGAATCACATAATCTCACCATGAATACTTTGCTTAAAAATTAAAAACAAGTATGACGAGGTCTCTTTATATACTGTGAAACTACTCAGACTTGAGTTTTTCTCTACTACCATCAACAACTTCCTTTGCAGGTATACATATCAATCTCCAATGCATTGTTTCTCATATCAAGATGTCACTAAGATGTAGTTACTTTTTTTGAGGAAGATGAAGGTACAAGGAAGGTTTCCCTACATACCTCTATCTGTGATCAATTTCACTGTACACCTAAACAAAACTACTATCAGTCCCTCCCTCCAGCTTCCTTCAAGGTTACTTCATTTCATTTTTACTCTCTCTTCCCCCTCTATCCTTCTCATAGATATCATATTACAAGTTTGTATGCTAAAACAACTGACCCCACAATGTTAGGAAACATGCTTGGTTACACAAACTTAACTTTCCATATCTCCATTTCTCAACCTCTCACTGCTGCCTCTCCTCAGCCTAACTGGAGATCATCTTGAGCCCGACTACTGAAATACACCGCTCCTATCATTTATGCCACGCTAGTGCTGGGATCAAGGGCATAGGTTCTGTTACTCTTTTAGGCTGGTTCAATCTAGGGTGGCCCTGAGTAGACTTGAACACGCAGATATCCACCTGCCTCTGTCCTTCGAGTCCTCGGAGTAACCGTGTCTTCCTGAGTTCACTGGCTAAGCACTGTGGTTGCTTTGCTATTTTAATCACCAGTGACTTGAGAAATGGTAAACTATGTATCACCACAGACACATTTTTAGACTTTTGTTTTCTGCTTTCCTCTCGGTGCCCAACTCTGTGGTGCTGGAGACTTTGGTCTCTCTGAAATTTTCTATCCAGATTTCAATGTTAGATTCAGAGAAGACAGATTGAGCTTCTAGGGACAGCTGCAATCTCACCACCACCCTGTTTCCTTTTCTAGATTGAATCTTAAGTCAACAGGTAACTACTTTTGACAATTATACTCAACTCTTGGATGGTTTGGGACACTTTATGCACTCATATCAAAAAATGTTTTTCCAGGGTTCCCTAGAGCAACAGAACAGATAGAAAGAAACTCTGACAATATGAAGAAAGGGGATTCCTTAGAATGACTAAGGGCTGTAGGCCTGATAGCCTCACACTATCTAGCTGTGAAGGGAAAGTCCCAGAACTCAGTACTTACTCAGTCCAGAAAGTGGGACCTGTCCACTGGTCTTCAGTATATTCTGGAAGACAGGAGAAGTATTCACTAATGCCAGTGAAGGGAGGGACTTACTGCAAGGCAAGGACCAGCTGGCAAAAAGGAAGACTTCCCTCTCTCCATGCCCCTTTATAGTGTCTCACCAGAGGGTGTGGCCTATTTACAGATCAAGGTCTGGACTTAGGGTGTGTTTGTCTTCTGGACTCCAGATCAGGATTAGATCGATGTGTCCCTATAACACCTAGGTTCCGGTTGGAATTGGATCTACCTACCACAACTGAAGCAGTGCTCTCCATGTTGGGATATGAGTTTATTCCAGATAAAGTCAGATCAGGGAACAAGACTAACCATGAGAAGTGTAGTTTGCTTCTTGTGCTACATGAAGATCCTAAATTCTACTCATTCAATCATAGGAACTGGGTAGATTCCATCTGTCAATACCTTATATATTGTCTGTTTGGTATTTTTCTCCAAACTGTGTTCATTTTATCATTTGTAGAAGTTTAAAATAAAGTTATTTAACATAATGATCCCAGTTCACTCACAATCCTCCTGCAATGCACACATTCTACCCACCCCACCCTCAATCCACTCCTCAGAAATGTGAGTTCCCACATGGGAAATCAACAAAATCTGTGACATCACTGGAGGTGGACCAAAGACACTCCTCCATGTATGTAGGGTGAGCAAGGTATGTCTCCACAGGGAATGGGCACCCAACAGCCAGTTCATACAGCAGGGGTAAATCCTGGTTCTCCGTGTGGTGGACCAAACAACTGCCCAAACCAAACAATGGTCATACACATTGCTAAGGACTAGTTCAGTCTTATGCAAGTTGCCGAGGTGTCAGTCCGGACTCAAGGACCTCACACTTGATTCTTGCTTTGATCAGCTGTTTCTGACCCAGGCACTTCACCACTCTGCTCATATTATCACACCTCCTGCTGCAAGACTGTATTCGACGAGTTGGGCCAGTGCTTAGCTGTGAATGTCTTCACCTTCCTTTGTGGGTTAATGGATGAAAGTTCTATGATGACACCTAAGGTAGTCATCAACGTGATTGCACAGCAAGTGCTGCTAAGGAGCCCCCTCCACTGTGGCTTAGAGCTTAAGCACGGCTCATGCTTGTGGATTCCTGGGAATTTCCTTAGAGCCAAGTTTCTGGCTAACCCAACAAATGCTCTCTCCATCAATGTCTGCATTTCCTTGCTCAGTTCCCCTGTGGCCTCCCCCAACTTTACCATTCCAGATACTTGTGCTGTCTGGCCAGCTCTCCTTCTACCCTCTGCATTCTAACAACAACCTCTTCCTTCACTGGTGTTCCAAATATACACAAGAGACCTTGTCTGTTTCCATTTTTGGGAGGTGGGAGAATCCATGCATTGACATATTAGGGCCCTTCATGTTTTTCAACTCTCTGAAGTTGTAATGTGTAGGCTGACTATCCTCTGCTTTATGTCGGATCTCTACTTATGTGTGAGTACATGGGATACAGAGCTAAAGATTGAACTCTGAACAGTACAGTCTCTAGTGGCCAAAAGGCAAAGGAGGAACTGCTCCACCTCCTTAGCCATCATGGAAATGAAAATCAAACCTCCTCTAAGATGTCTTCTTATACTGGTCAGAATGGCTAAGATCAAAACCATTGATAATTTATGCTGGAGAGGATATACTTTAAGGGGAACACTGCTCCTTTGCTGGTGGGAGTTCAAATTTGTAAGCAACTGTGAAAATCTGGGTCACAATTTCTCAAAAAGTTGGGAATCAATCTACAAGAAAGCACAGCATAACCACTCTTGGGCATATACCCAAAAGATTCACAAACACCACATGGACATTCGACCTATCAAATATGTTTCACAAAAGTATTATGATTAATGGCCATAACCTGAAGCCAACCTAGCTGACCCTCCCCAGAAAACTGGATAAAGAAAATGTGGTACATTTAAACAATGGTGTACAACTCATGGGGGAATAAACTGACATCCTGAATTTGCAGTCACATGGATGGATATAGAAGACAACAATCCTGAGTGGGGTAACCGAATCACAGAAAAACAACCATGGCACATTTTGTATTTTTAACAGGTGTGTTCTCTCCTCTCCAAATTTTGAGCTCCCATGCTTACTCTGCATGAACTTTAAAATGAGAGAGAGCGTTTTCTCTTGTATATCAGAATATGTTCAATAGTTATTGAAGGAAAGGTGTTGTGATGGCTCCTCTTCAAATGTGATCTGTAAAATACTCCCCATAACTGCCATCTCTCTCCAGTTCATGATGTCTGGAGGGACTCACTATGCAAGGAGGAAAGGAAACTTCCTTCAGTGAGTCAATCCACTCAGTGGCTTCCAGCCTTGGTCTCATGAAAGTCTGGCCCTGATGCTTCTCCCACCCTCCATACAGGATAAATCAATCAACTGGATAGGAGCCCTGAAAATTGCTTCCTCATTAAAGCCCCTATTACAGGCAGATAACTAGTACCACCTGAGAGACTTCTCTGTGGCAGGTTCCCCTTACCTCAAGAGTTTCAATTGAATGGAAGCTAGGCTATCATTGCAAAGCCCCTCATTTGTCAGAAAAGTGCAATAACTTGTAGTCCTGGGCTTTCTTCTGGAGAGTTGGAGCAGCATTTCCTGGGGTAACTGAGAGCCACAGAGGCAGAAAGCAGTGAAGCTTTTCACATAATTAGTCATGTCAAAAGTGCCATGGATGGTGGTTATATTTTGGGTAGGTGGTTTTCTGGGTTATGTAATGGAGACAAAGCATTCATGTCACCATAGGATGAGGCTCACTTCTGGAACTACATGAGGGTCCACATAACAGAGAAAATCACTTGTCATGTGAGAGAACATTACAGAACAAATACACATGTAGTAGAGATAGTTAAGCATGCAGAGAGGTAGTGAGAGACACAGCAGGATTTGCATACACACACAGTCACACACACAAACACACATATTAGCGCAAATACACAGAGAGCAAGATAAAGAGACACAGAAAGACTGAGCAGGAGAGAAAGAGAATGAAAAGAGAGAAACATAGAGTGATAGAGATTATGAGACAGATACAGCTTGAGGAAGAGAGAGACATACATAAACATTCATGGAGAGATGAGATTGTGACAAGGGGACAGACATGTATACAGTTATCTTCATTCTAAACAGACAAGCACAGCGTTGGTGGAGGTAAATAAATCAATTGAAAGAGAGATGCTCTGCAACAGAGCTAGAGAAACAGAAAGAAAGATAGTCAGGCTGACACACAGACAGAAATACAGGCACTCTGTGTGTCACTGAGAGAGATACATAGAAGAAAGTATCAGAGTGACACACAGAAAGAGACACAGAGCAAGAGATAAAAGAGACAAACAGACAGACAGACAGAGACTTATAGACATACACGTTAATTGACACACAGAGAGATGTAGAGGAGAGAGTTCCTTCCTAAATTTCTAAATGAATGCCTGGAAGTTCTTTCCTCTAGGAAGAGGGGCTCATGTCCTTTGGTGGAGCAGTCTCCTACACAAGATCAATCATGTTGAGAGTGTCAGTCAATCTCAGTTGGGAATTTTCTATCACAAAGCAATAATGTTATAATTTCTTTTTCCCCTTTTAAGAAACAAACTATCTGATTTCCTGACTTTGGTGTAACTAGAAGTGTTAGAAATAATAATTTCAGTATCCCATAATGCAAGCTATAAATATAGCAAAAGAATGGCAATTCTTTCTTCAGACTGGGTAAGATTTGACTGTAGACCGGCTACAACACACAAAAATGGAAATGCTGTCTTCAAACTTTGGTATCTAAATCACCAAGGAGCTTTATTGGCATTAACAACTTAATCTATGACTCCAGTTTAATTTGGAAGGAGCTGTCAAAGGAGAACCGAAAGAGTCAGGCAGAGGAGAATAAGCTAGGGGTATCAAAGTCTCAGACTTTGAGCCTGTCTCCCTGAGAGAATTAATTTTAAAAGTGGTGGGGATGGAAGAATTATTTTACCAATATCTAAAAACGGACCCATAGTTCAGGTGGGTAAAGTATGGATTTTCAATAAATCAATATCCTTCTCCTTCTTGAAAATCCATAAATTCTTTAGCAAAGACTAGACTACGAAAAGACTCTGCCAGATGCAGTTGTCTTCCTCACCTTTGTCATCTACTCTGACAAATCCTGGTGCCAAGAAAGAGTAGTGAGGCTTTGTGTGAATGGTGCAGCAATGAGGATGCTAACCAAATTCACACAACCTGAGCAGTACTGGATGAACTAATACAGGTTTCTTCAAACAGAAACACCAAAGAATCCACAAAATGGTTGTCAAATTTTTTATTCATTTTATAGTGTTTGGTTTACAGAAATGGATACACCCAGAGAGACAAGAGGAGGACTTCATTCCTCTGGATCTCCAGTTAAGGAATTTGAGAAGTCTCCCTCATATGCTGACAGCTGAACTCATGGAACTGGTCCTCTGCAGGAGCACCAGCTGCTTCAGCCAACAGAGTCAACAGTCTAGTCACCACACTCTGGTACTGGAGAGAAAAACTGTCTTCCTTCTGCTTACTCGTCCCTTGTAAGCACACATCATGTTTGTTTTCTGCTTTGGTCAAAATCCTTGATCGTATGTTCTGCTCAGTCTTATCCAGACAGGTTCCTCCAAAGAAACCCTTTTGGGATTTGCTTGGGGCTAACAACCCCACTGATTACCCAGTATCAGACTCAATGTAGTGAAAGCAAACCAGTACAGCATCTGGGTAGAGAATCCTAGAACGCAGTGCTCTCCCTACCCAAAACTGTCATTCAACTCATTTCCAGGAGTATTAAAGGCCTGAGTCCCCATGCTGTCTTTTCACAGGTGCTCTGAAAATGCTACAGTGCCCCACAGTCTACCCAGGTGTCCTTGAAAACAATACTGCCTGCCGCTTATGGATTACACCTGTAGGTCAGAGCTGGGAGGATCCTAAGATTGCTTGAGGCATTTGGGAGGGGCCCCCAGTAAAGAGCAGTGAGCAGAAGCCAGGGAGCTGTATGCTTCAGCCAGCAAATGGGGATATGAGCCCACCATTGTCTTCCAGCTTGAAATCTCAGAGACTTCAGAATCATGAGATGTAATGAAATCCAGTGCCTGGGTTTTCAGCTGCCCTGCACTTTGGAGGTCAGCCAGGATGAGAGTGTGGGCAGCAGTCTCCACGGAGAGGTCCTTGCAGAGGGCGTCCTGGCACATGACCTTCAAACGCTGCAGGCCATACTCGTCGGCAGCTGCAAGCAGAATATCTGCCATGCTGTGGAGATCCGGTGCCTTCCCGGTGTAAATGAAGCCCATCATTGCCCTGAAACCTTGAGGTTCCAGATCGTGGATCTCAATGCGGTTTGTTCTGCTCTCCTCCATGTCATGTTCAAACATGGCTCTGAAACTGGAGAGCGAGCTGCTAAGATGGCCTTGTGGGCACGGAATTCCTGGCCAGCTACCACCAGGAAGCAGTCTGTGAAGAAGGAATACTCCCAAACCTCTCCTAGCTCATCTGACAGAGTTCACATTTGAACCTGGATCCCTGGTGTCATGGTCTCGTTAGAGAAGCCAAAGAAGTCTTTGACCACAGTCACATTGCATCTTAGGCTGAGTTCATTGTCTTCGAGCAGCCAAGGCTCCTGGGCCAAGAGGAAATCTCGAAGGAAGAACTTACTGAAAACTCACTGTTGATTTTCTAGGAACTTGAAGAATCTTGGGCGCTTCATGCCTTTTGTTACCTCTCCTTCGGAATTGTTGATCCAAAACTGGAACTTTGTCCACACTGGTCTCCTTGGGCAGCTGAGCAACGTTAGGTAAACTGACAAGTAGCCCTCGCTTTCTTCATCCATCCCATTCGGGTGTATTTTCAAAGTCCATCTGTTTTTGTTCCTGGCTCCTGAGGAGAAGGTTGGGCTTTCAATGGATTCCCCTATTTCCCTCTAGATAGAACAGAGGTTGCTGATGGCCCATCTGTAGGTGAATTTCTGGAAACTGACTTCTGTGAAGCCCCAGCTATCGGCTGCCAAGTCCCCTGACATATCTGCTTGTGGCAGTTTGACAGTTAACCTGGTTCCAAAATGAAAAGTTAGGGCCTTTTATTCTTCAACCTGGAGGTCACAATGATAGATATCTGTAACACAAAAATAAAAGACCAGATACTGATTGGGGCTCAAGCATCAATCTGAACATCAGGCAAGCAAAGCAGTCAAGCCACTAGCTCTAGCCTCTACCTCAGACTCCACATGCTCTCACCATCACACTGCTACCTCTCCTCAGCCTACCTGGAGTTTATCTTGAGCCTGAATACTGAAAGTCACCGCTCCTATCATTTATACCACTCTATTGCTGGGATCAAGGGCATGAGCTCTGTTACTCTTTTTGGCTGGTTCAATGTATTGTGTACATGGGAAGACTTGAACACACAGATTGAACACACAATTATCCACCTGCCTTTTCCCGCAAGTCCTCAGAGGAATCGAGTCTGCCTGGCTTCGCAGGCTAAGCAGTATGGTTGCTTTGCTCTTTTGATCTCCAGGGACTTGTGAAATGGTAAATTATGTATCACCGCAGACACATTTTTAGAATTTTGTTTTCTGCTCTTCTCTGTATCCCCAACTCTTTGGGGCTAGAGATTGGGTGTCTCCGAAATTTTCTGTCCAGATTTCAATGATAGATTCAAAGATAACAGACTGAGCTTCTAGGAATAGCTGCAATCTCACCACCATACTGTTTCCTTTACTAGATTGAATCTGAGGTGAACAGGTAACTACTTTTGACAATTTTATTCAACTCGTGGATGTGCCATTGCATCAAAAAAAAGGTTGTACCAGGATTCCTTAGAGAAACAGAACAGATAGAAAGAAATTCTGACCATATGAAGAAAAGGATTTCCTTATAATGACTTAGGGCTGTAGGCCTGATAGCCTCACAGTATCTAGCTGTGCAGAGAAAGTGCAAGACCTTAGTACATACTCGGTCCAGAAAGTGGGACCTCTCCACTGGTCTTCAGTATATTCTGGAAGTCAGGGAAGTAGTCACTATTGCCAGTGAAGGGAGGGACTTGGTGCAAGGCAAGGGCCAGCTGGCAAAGGGAAATTCCTTCTTCTCTCCATGCCCCTTGGTATTCTCATAGCAGAGGCCGGGGCCTGTTTATGGATCAAGTTCCACATTAAGGGTCTGTTTGTTTTATGGCCTCCAGATCAGGATTAAATCTATTTGTCCCTCTAACTCCAAGGTTCTAATTGGAATTGGATCTACATACCACAACTGAAGCAGTGCTCTCCATGTTGGGATGTTAGTTTATTCCAGATAAACTCAGATCTGGGAACAAGAGCAATCATGAGAAGTGTAGTTTGCTTCTTGTGTTACATGAAGCTTCATGTGTTCATCTACTCATGAATTCTACTCATTCAGTCATGGGGACTGTGTAGACTCTGTCTGTCAGTACCTTATATTTTGTTTGTTTAGTATCTTTCTCGAAACTGTGTTCATTTTATCATTTGTAGAAGTTTAAAATAAAGGTATTTTACATACCGAACCCGGTTCACTCTCTATCCCCCAGCAATGCACACATTCTACCCTCCCAACCCCCAATCCACCCATCAGAAAGGGGAGTTCCCACATGGGAAATCAACAAAATCTGTGACATCATGGGAAGCAGACCAAAGACCCTCCCCCATGTATGTAGGGTGAGCAAGGTATGTCTCCACAGGGAATGGGCACCCAAGAGACATTTCATGCAGTAGGGATAAATCCTTGTTCCCCATGTGGTGGACCCAACAACTGCCCAAACCACACAATGGTCATACACATTCCAAGGACTAGTTCATTTTTATGTAGGTTTGAGAGGTGTCAGTCTGGACTCGGGGACCTCCCACTTGATACTTGCTTTGCTCAGCTGTTTCTGACACAGGGACCTGTCCACTTTGCTCATATTATTACACCTCCTGCTGCAAGACTGTAGTCCACTAGTTGGGACAGTGCGTAGCTGTGGATGTCTTCACCTTCCTTTTTGGGTTAATGGATGGAAGTTCTATGATGACACCTAAGGTAGTCATCAACCTGATTCAACGGTAAGTGCTGCTCAGGTGCCCTCTCCACTGTGGCTTATAGCTCAGAATTTAAGCATGGCTCATGCTTGTGTATTCCTGGGAATTTTCTTAGAGCCAGATTTCCGGCAAACCCAACAAATGCTCTCTACATCATAATCTCCCTTTCCTTGCTCAGTTTCCCTGTGGCCTCCCCCATATTCACCGTCCCAGCCCATCGAGCTCTCCTTCTACCTTCTGCATCCTAATAATTTACTCTTCCTTCACCGGTGTTCCAAATATACAAAGGTCAACTTGTCTGTTTCCATTTGTGGGGGATGGGATAATACATGCGATTACCTATTAGGGCCCTTCATGTTTTTGGACTCTGTGAAGTTGTAAAGTGTAGGCTGACTATCCTCTGCTTTATGTCCTACTCAAGATCAATCATGTTGAGAGTGTCAGTCAATCTCAGCTGGGAATTTTCTATCACAAAGCAATAATATTATGATTTCTTTTTCTCCTTTTTAAGAAACAAAGTATCTTATCTCCTGACTTAGGTGTAACTATAAGTGTTAGACATATTAATTTCAGTATCCCATAATGCAAGCTATAAGTATAGCAAAAGACAGCAAATTCTTTCTGCAGAGTGGGTATGATTTAATCGTAGCCCGGCTACAACACACACACGGAATTGCTGTCTTCAAACTTTGGTATCTACATTATCAGGGCGTTTTGTTGGGATTCACAACTTAATCTTTGACTCCTGTTTAATTTGGAAAAAGCTGTCATAGGAGAATTGAAAGAGTCAGTCAAAGGAGGACAAGCCTTGAAGGCTTGTTGCTCCAGTTAGTGGATCTGCACAACCTGCCTAATGGTGTAGTCTTAACTTTCCTCCTAGAATTCCCCTTTTAGTCTAAAGAAGGTGTTTAAACTTAAAACCTAACTTACTTTGTCAATAAACAAAATGTCTCAAACATCTATCCCATCTAAGCCTAAGCTTATCTGAATGTTATTCACAAGTCTGAACAACTCCTTGCAATCCCAACCTTTAAGTAATTGAAGACTTACCCTATCAAGTGTAAACTATCTTGCAAATCAAAAGTAGGAGAGGGTGTTTGGAATTCTCAAAACTACATCCTGCTGAGAATGGGACAATGACAATCGTATGGGAATATGTGAGAAGAAAATTGCTTGTGTATTAAAGTTTTAAGTAGGTTAGACAGTCTTGCTTTGGCAGGAGAGGATTGATGAAGTTCCTTATTGGACTTATCGTGTTGAGGGAAACTCTCTCTGAAGCTCTGGCCAGATTGTAGAAGGTGAACTGTACCAGTTCCTTGGTCTGAAGATATGTTGAGTGATGTAGTTCCAAGCCATTTTTAGGATGCTTCTTGTCTGGTGGTGTCAATGATTTGTGGCAATTCAGATGCACCAAGTTGATTCAGGTGGAGTCGCTGAAGTAGAGCCCCATTCTTTTTCTGAAGCAGTTGAATATTTCTGTCAGGAAATCCCGTCTTCTCTGGAAAACTCAAACATTAAGGTTAACCAAGAAATTTTTAACTTTATAGTTATGCATGCTAGAAAAGGAGACAATAGGGAAGATGGTAAACATGGAGATTAGACGTTTCAGAAAATGAAATCCACAAATGACATTCCCTAATTTTGTTTTCTTCTGTCTTATATAAATGTCTCTGTGATATAATACAGAAATTCTGAATTTTATATAAACAATATACTTGAATTTAGAGAAGGAGAGCCAATCCAACTCCAGCATCCGTTAAATGAATGGGGACTAAAGCATTTTAAGAAACAAAGAGAAATGGTTATTATAAAAGACAATATAGACAAATTTATACTTTGGTATCACACAGATTATTGTTTATCAGATGGTCCTCAGGGTAGCTGTCCACTCATTTTTAGGTATCCATATGTCCAGTGTCTTTTTGTTGAGTTTTCCTATGAAGAAGAAAAAACAATTCTCTTTGCTTTTTGAGCTCAATTGTCCATGGTAGAATATGACCTTGTAGGGAAGCTGTTGTCTTTTCTCCTCCTTGCGCCGTCGTTTTGCTCTATCCAGGAAAGAGGCTAGGGAAATTGTTACTCAATGCCAGAATTGCTGCGAATTCTTACCTGCTCCCCACGTGGGAATAAACCCACGTGGCATTAGACCATTGCAGATGTGGCAGATGGATGTTACTCATATTCCCTCTTTTGGAAGGCTTCAATATGTTCATGTTTCTGTTGACACCTGTTCTGGTGTAATGTTTGCCACACCCCTAACAGGGGAAAAGGCCTCATATGTGATTCAACATTGCCTTGAGGCCTGGAGTGCTTGGGGAAAACCCAGAATTTTAAAAACAGACAATGGACCAGCATATACCTCACAAAAATTCCGACAGTTTTGTCGGCAAATGGATGTTACCCATCTAACTGGCCTACCTTATAACCCTCAAGGACAGGGCATTGTGGAACGTGCCCATCGTACACTCAAATCATATCTGATTAAACAAAAGGGGAGTATTGAGGATGTTCTACCCTCGGTACCAAGAGTTGCTGTGTCCATGGCACTTTTTACCCTTAATTTCTTGAACTCTGATGCCCAAGGCCACACTGCGGCCGATCGCCACAGTTTAGAGCCTGATAGGCCAAAAGAATTTGTAAAATGGAAAGATGTGCTAACTAATGAATGGAAAGGCCCGGATCCTATTCTAATAAGATCCAGGGGAGCTGTGTGTGTTTTTCCACAGGAGGAAGAAAACCCCTGTGGATCCCTGAAAGACTCACTCGAAGAGCTCCTTCACAACTCCAGAATAAGAAGGATGGAGGCCAAGTGGGTGATGAAGACTCTCCTACTCGGGATGATGGTTCCTAGTATGATGGGAGAGTTACGGTGGGCCATCATGTCTACCTTCCCCTACCGATGCCAGTGATGCATAATGCCCAGGAGTTCCCTAGATTTTTCACAACTAATAGAGAGTTGGGGCTTGCCTTTTTGCCTTTAGATCCTCAGATACAGAGTTTTCAGGATGAGAGAACCTTGTCATTGGTAGGAAGCTTGTGCTTTACTGTGATTTCTTCATTAAAGGATAATTTTATTCATATGGATCCAGAAAGATCTCATGCTGATCCTTTTGAATTAATGGAAGCTGTACTGATCTTTCTCCTATGGCAATGATTGCTGGAGGATATAGTGAGAAGGGACAGATTACTTTTGATTGGAAAGGGGCATTAGGCAACAGTCTGAGTGAGGGACAGAGCTCTGGATCATCTGATTGGTCCTCCTCCAATGTTAAGTATACCCCTTTTAAGAGAACTAATTATTCAGCTGCTCCAATTTGTGTTTGGCTGCCCTTTATTTGGGTTGTGAGTAATGATACCTTAGGTAATAATCAGAAAGAAATAAATTGCTCTGCTTAGAATTGTTTTTATGCATTATGCTGGGATGCTATTAAGCACCCATTTGCTTTGGTAATGCGCATGCCTCGATTTGTTCCAGTTCCTGTTGAGGTGCCAAGTAGTTTAAGTTTGTTTAGGGAAAAGCGAGATTTTTGGGGTCTCTGCTATTATTGTGGGCCTGATAGCTGCCGCCGCGGTTACTGCTTCGGTTACCGCCTCGGCCCTTGCACTTTCCGCCACTGTGCAGACAACTCAAACCATTAATGAATTATCAGCCACTGTGACTATGGCCCTAGATAAACAGGCCACTGCCTATTCTCAGATACAAGGAGGCCTGACGTTGGTAAACCAACAGATTAATTTGGTTCAGGAACAATTGGATATATTGTGGCAGATGGCCCAATTGGGATGTGAACAAAAGTTGCCTGGCCTTTGTGTCACTTCAGTACAATATGAGAATTTTACAAGAGCAGCTAACCTGTCAAAAGCTCTGTCTCAACATTTATTACAGAATTGGACTTTTGAGTTTGAGCAGACACTCCGTGAGTTGAGAGTGGCGATCCTGCAAGTGAATTCGACGGGTCTGGATCTTTCTCTGATGGAAGGCCTCTCCTCCTGGATTTCATCTGCATTTTCTTATTTTAAGGAATGGGTGGGGGTGGGATCATTTAGCCTAGTTCTCTGCTGTGGAATAGTGTTGATGCTTTGGATGGTGTGTAAGCTCAGAGCCCAAACAAAAGAGACAAAGTGATGGTGGCACAAGCACTTGCTGCCTTAGAACACGGAGCCTCCCCTGACATTTGGTTAACCATGTTAAAGCAATAGGTCGCTGGCCTCCTGGCTCTTGCACCCCACGAGGCTAGTCTCATTGCACGGGATAGAGTGGGTAGGCTTCAGCAGCCCAAGGAGTTGCAAGGCTAAGCACTGCACAGGAGAGGTCTGCGGTATAACGACTTTCTCCTGGGAGATAAGTCATCTTGCATGAAGGTTCTATGTCATGATCTCCTTCCCCCAGAAAAACGACATCGGGACTGGTCAGGGCTCCCTCTGGGGATAAGACCCTGGAGAGGAGTTTTGTACATGTTCCAAATTTGCACATGGGGATTTGACCTCTATCTCCACTCCAAAGTTGTGGGTGTCCTATGGCTTCAAAAATAAATGAATAGGGGAGATGTGAGGAGCCGCCCTCACTATCGCTATCGCCATTAGAAGATGGCGCTGACATCTGCTGTCAGTTGGCGTTTACCGTTTAAGCTGTGCCTCACCCGTCATCTGGGGTGATGAGCAAACCACCAATCCCGGCTCTACACGTCTCACTCGGAGCTCCTAGGCTTATATAAGGGGCTGGGTTTCTTAGCTTGGGGTCTCCCTCTCAGAAGCTGATCATCTATCTCTCAAGATGTATTAAAGCTTTACTGCAGAAGGATCTGAGTGTCCTGCATCGTTCTTGCTGGCGAGACGGTAGCACGGGACACAGGTCTTCTTTCCAACCAACACGACCAGAAAACCAGCAGACCAAGTGTCTGTGGATCACCTGGGAACTGCACAGAGCATCCCATTTGGGCAGGAAGCAAGCAGCACAGATTCCACGTCTTCTCTTCCACCAAGGGGACCAGCAACCCATTAGATACAGTGCCTAGGGATAGCCTGGGAACTGAAAAGATCATCAAATCCTGGTGGGAGTAGAGCAACCCTGATACCAGTTCTTCTCTTCCAGCAATATTACCAAGAAACCAGGAGATCCAGTGAGTGGGGATCGCATGGGAATTGTACAGAGCTTCCCATCCCAGCAGGAGGTGAGCAGCCCAGATTCCAGGTTTTCTCTTCCACCAGCAAAACCAGGAAATCAGCAGATCCAGGAAACCAGAGGATTAGCTGGTCAGATTTGTCCAGGTAAAACATGACCTGCATCCAGTCCTGTATTCCAGTACCTGGTGATCGCCTGCAAACGGCACAGATCTTCTCATCCTGGCAGGAGCCAAGCAGCCCAGAATACAAACAGTCATCGTGTGCCCATAGCACAAAGAGGGATGCTCTGTCAGCCTGGACTCTTAGGGAGTGCCTGGACCCTACCCGGAGTGAAATGACAGACTCTAGATATCCCCTATGTGGAAGGGGGTGGGAGGCTTGGGGGGAAGGGGCGTGTGGGAGGAGGGGAGGGAGAAGGAACTGGGATTGACATGTAAAACAAGCTATTTAAAATTAAAATAAAATGATAAAAAACAATAAAAACTGG
>NW_024431221.1:0-588 GCF_017639785.1 Mesocricetus auratus
CCAAATGGCTAATCTTGCAATGTTGAAAGCAAACTCCAAACGGGTTTCTTCGATGCCCATCTTCCTCTCAGACATAATTCGTGCTGCCAGGAGCAGACATTTCTCATTGTCAAGAAAAACCCTAAACCACTTTAAATGCCATTTTCTGAAGGTCTTTGAGAGGTTTGAAGACTGTTTATGTCAAATATATTTCTGTATATCTAGAAAACCTAACTTACCTAACTATGAATTCTGACTATTATAAGTGACTATCTATAATCTGTATTCAATTATGCATTACGTTGTAAAAGATCAGTATAAGCACAATACTTAAACAAGAGGAGAAATATACACATCACAAAATTGACCTTGAATTTGTATCAATAAATGAAAAACAATACACAAACCATAATTCCCCTTTTTACCATTAAAAGGAGATTGGTTGTGAAAAATAACCAATTATAAACAATCCCATTTAAATGAAAACAAAGATTTATAAACAAGATGGGAATTGGGACGTCGCTCATTCCAAACTGCTTCCTGCTGGAAGGGGGCGCTGTTCATACCATGGGGATCATGACAAAACTCAGCAACCTGTATAAGTCCATA
>NW_024431222.1:0-13838 GCF_017639785.1 Mesocricetus auratus
GATGTGGGGAGCCGCCCCCACATTCTCCGTTACAAGATGGCGCTGACACCCATTGTCGGTTGGAGTAAACAACCTTGGTGCGCACGTGCCTGCTACTTTTCCATCCCTTACTCTCTGCCTCTCCCATGGATTCATATGGGCTGACGAGCAGGAGCCAGTCAGGAGATGACACGTCTGAGGCAGGGACTGCTGAGCTATATAAGGGTTGGGCTTTTCCCTCCCCGGGTCTCCGCTCTGTAAGCTTATGCTCTCCCTGTCAAGACGCATTAAAGCTGTTCTGCAGAAGGATCCTAAGTGTGCCGTGTCGTTCTTGCTGGCGAGACGGTAGCGCGGGACATCTGGTGCCGAAACCCGGGAACTAAGACCTCATCATCGTCAGCACCATCGGAGACCCCTTGGATTCAAGGAGGATTCAGAACTGCAGGTAACTACGCTCAGAGAGGTATGCTATTCTGGGACTTTGGATTGGAGCCTCTGTTACAATTGTTACATCGTTACAATTGTTAGGATAAGCGGCAGTGCCTGACTGTGTGCTTTAGTCTCTTGTAGATAAAAGAGCTGCGTGCGGTCGTTACTTTTGTTTCATTTGAGCCTCAGGTGTTTATTTTTATCATGGCTCCTCTCAATCTGTCTAGCATGTCAGAAACCAAGCGTAGTGAGAGGTTAGGTGCACGTAAAAAGAAACTGGTTGTAACTAAGAAAGATAACCACCCCAGTAAATCTAAGGATAAGGGGGAGCCCTTACAGTCCCCTAGAGGGACATTAGAAGATAAACAAAAAAGGGGAGAAGGCTTATACCCTTTTCAGGAACTGGAAGCTTGCACAAATGCAAGTCACACATACTACAGGCCTGCCCTACAATCCTCAGGGACAAGGCATTGTGGAGCGAGCACATCACACACTTAAGTTTTACCTAATAAAACAAAAAGGGGGAATTATGAAGGAGTTGCCCCCAACACCAAGAGTGGCTATTGCCATGGCATTGTTTACTATGAATTTTTAAAAATCAGGATGATAAGGGTCAAAATGCCGCAACAAGGCATTGCTCGGATCCGCAAAGACCCAAAGAATGTGTAAAATGGAAAGATGTGCTAATGAATGGAAAGGCCTGGATCCTATTCTAATAAGATCCAGGGGAGCTGTTTGTGTTTTTCCACAGAATGAAGAAAATCCCTTTTGGGTCCCAGAATGACTCACCAGAACCGTTATGGAGCAAAAGGATGGAGAGACATATTCCCGTGACAAAGAGGAACAACTTGACATTGATGGCACTAATTGCAATGAATTGGACCTATAATTGAGGGTCGCCATTGTTCAGATTAATTCTACCCGCCTTGACCTGTCCTTCATGGAGGGATTGTCTTTGTGGATTTCTTCAGCTGTTTCATATTTCAAAGAATGGGTGGAGGTGAGATTGTTTGGAGCAGTCCTATGCTGCAGAACAGTGTTTATTCTCTGGCTGGTCTGCAAGCTCAGAACCCAAAACAAAGGAGATAAGGTGGTCATAGCACAAGCACTGGCTGCGCTCGAGCAAGGGGCGTCAACCGATATCTGGTTGACTATGCTTAAGCAATAGGCTGCCGACTGAACAGCTCCTGCACACCCGGAACTTAGTTTCATTGCTCAGGGTAGAGTGTTTAGTCTGGCCTCCCAAGAGGGGTGTTGAGCAAAGGCATCGCACAGAGAGATATTTTCCTCTGAGAGACATGTTGTCCTGCATAAGGGTTACCTGCTGTATTTTTTCCCTTTTCCCAGAAAAAGGCAGAGGACAGGTCGGAAGCATCCCAGATTTTGATGAATCTAGGGATAGGTTTCGTACAAGTCTCACTAATTTTGTTCTTTGGGAAGTTCAACCACTGTCTCTACCCTCTAATGTCCTGGGACAGCCTGTTTGCTATTAAAACAAAAAGGGGGAGATGTGGGGAGCCGCCCCCACATTCTCCGTTACAAGATGGCGCTGACACCCATTGTCGGTTAGAGTAAACAACCTTGGTGCGCACGTGCCTGCTACTTTTCCATCCCTTACTCTCTGCCTCTCCCGTGGCGTCATATGGGCTGACGAGCAGGAGCCAGTCAGGAGATGACACGTCCGAGGCGGGGACTGCTGAGCTATATAAGGGTTGGGCTTTTCGCTCCCCGGGTCTCCGCTCTGTAAGCTTATGCTCTCCCTCTCAAGATGCATTAAAGCTGTTCTGCAGAAGGATCCTAAGTGTGCCGTGTCGTTCTTGCTGGCGAGACGGTAGCGCGGGACATTATGTTTTGTACTTTTTGATGGTGGTGGTTGTCATCTGTGTATGAGTATATGTGTTTTCCTTTTTTTGGTTTTCACAATGTCAGGTTATTTATTTCCTATGTTTTCCTATGTGAATTTGACTGCCTTGGTTTGGATTTTTCCTTCTAGTATGTTGTATAGGGCAGGATTTTTGCATAGATATTGTTTAAATTTGACTTTATCATGGAATGTCTTCAGTCCCAGCTTGAATTTTTAAATTTGGCAAAGGATGGCAAAGCCCCACAGTATTCATGACATTAATGCTGCCTGAGCATTCTGAGGCACTGGATTAGAGGTGTGTGACATTCTTCCTGCTTGATATGTTTATGTGTATCTTTTAAATACATATTATTTTTTGTCTGAATACATCAATATGCATAACATGTTTGCCTGGTCCTCACATTGTTCAAAAGCTGATCTTACAATGCACGAGTTTGTTATAATGTATAGTTGCGGTACCCAATGTAAGTCACGACATTTGAGCTCACTTATATAAAAGTGCAGCAAGAGCTAACTTCTCAGCATCTCTCCTGCTTTGTGTTGATTATTTATGATCAACATTTATACTGCTAGTGTCTTCATCTGTCTATGTTTAAATGCTAGAATGCACAGTTCCTTTCAGTAATGTTTATTAAAATTACAATTAAAACTGGAGCACTTCAGTTTTCTTGAAGATGGAATCATAACAGGAGTCAATGCATAATGCAAATGAAGTTCTCATTTGAACTTCAGAAAAACATACACCTCTCAGTATTTCCTGTCTTTATTGTTAATTTCATCGATGTTTGTATGGGAGACAGGTTCTTAATATTTACCTCTTGCCTTCATATAACTGATTTGGCAGACTAGGTGAGCCTTCACTTGATAAGCAGATATACCTATCTCTTTCCTTCTCAGTATTAGGACTAAAGGAATGAGTCAATATACCCACCTTGCTCAACAGTTTATAGTAAGGAATTATTCACACAATTTCTCTCAAGTAGACTCAGTCTTTTGATCTGTTTGCATGTCTCTCTGTGTTTGTTAATAGATGTTTCTCTTTCGATATAATATACCATGCTGATCATTCAGAATAATAGAGGTTAAACCAAGTCAGGCTCCTTAAGTGACTTAAATATAATACCTGTGTCATAGAGTAAGTATAGGAAAGTGCATCATTATATGAGTATATTGTGGAAGAAGTATACATTTACAGTGTTGTCTTTATCCTGCTTTTTTTATACATGTATGACATATTATAGTATGCAGTAACCTATCAAGATTTGCATATCAACTTCACTCAGGAAGAGTGGGCTTTGCTAGATCCTTCACAGAAGAATCTTTACAAAGATGTGATGCTGGAGACCTATATGAACCTCAAGGCTATAGGTAATTCTGTGTATTTTCTTTAACTCTTCATAGTAAGGGCACAACTGTTTCTTGGTTTTTGATAATCTTTTGTAATTTTGAGTGAGAATGAAGAAGACCAAGGAAATAAATCAGTCATGTTGCTAAGGATCACTGAACACAGTTAAATTTCAAGCAATTTTCAATAACATATCATACATTTTCTGGTGCTATATTTTAGGCTACAAATGGAAAGATGATAATATCAAAGAACATCACCAACATTATCAAAGGCATGCAAGGTAATTTTCATGTTTTTGCTGATATAAATTTGCCTCTGAAGATACTTTAATGTATATGGAATTTACAAAGAAAAGCAGCAGTGTACATAATCACATTATAAAGTGCAGTGACCCAGCACTCGGGAGGCAGAGGGAGGCAGATCTCTGTGAGTTCGAGGCCAGCCTGGTCTACAAAGTGAGTTCCAGGACAGCCTCCAAAGCTACAGAGAAAAACTGTCTCGAAAAACCAAAAAAATAAAAAAATAAAAATAAAGTGCAGTGACTATAATTAAATTGTCACGAGATCATATACCTTATCAGGTAGTAAGTGCATTATGTTTGCAAGTCCTCCCTTAGGAAGGAAGACAAGATATGACTGTCTTAACGCCATTTGAGTCATAGCTCCATCAGAGATGTGCTGTTGAGAATTGCAAATACATGTAGTTTCATACCACTCATATTACAGAAGGTATACACATTGAAAAGTTGATAAGTATATTTCCAACACATTCTCATCAGCAAATAGTTCATACTAAAGCTATTGTTACTCATATATATGTTTGAATTTTGCTAAGTACAATAAGATAGATACTTTGAATCATGATTTTAGTTGGGGGTGGACTTGTAAATCCTTAATCCCTGTATCTTATGTCCATAAAGAACACAAAGACAAAATCCATTATTTCAGTGTGGAAACCTTTTTATTTCTTAGTCTTCCTTTAGCAGGTATATCTTATAGAACTCAAAATGCAAACGATATGAACACAGGGACATGAAAAGGAACAATGAGCTTCTCTCCATCTCAGAACAATTAGAAGATATGTAGTAGACACTGTGTTTAGCAGAATTGTTGAGCATCATTTAAATTTACAAGTGCTTTACCAGCTTCATTTTATACTGCAGAAAAGCCCTATATGGACAAGCAATGTATAAATATTTCCCATTGTCTTGGTTCATCTTGTAAATGTAGTTTGAGTCACAATACAGAAAAATTGGTCAATGCTAAAAGTGCCATAAATTTATGAATTGTTTTTGTTCTCCAGAATTATGAAAAAAATCTCATAGAGAAAAATATGCAGTAATTCCAAACAATGCAATAAAGTTTCTTAGCATGAGACAGATGTTCATATATGGAAAACAATCCTTAATGAAGGAGAACACCATAAATGTAAACAAAGTGAAATGAGCTTAATACCTGATTAGTTTTTAAAATTAGACAAAATTGTAAAATTAATTTGTAGTTATAAATATTTAAGTTTTCAAAATTTTTTTAATCATGAGTTCATTTTACATTCCAACCCCAGTTCTCTCTCCCACCCCTCATCTTATCCCCTTACATCTTCCCACCCCTCTTTCCCCTTGGTATATACCTAGTCCACACCCCATCAGCGGTCATGAATATAGTAAAGATTTTACATGTGTCAATTATCTTTCCAGGCATGATCAAAGTTCAAAGGGAGAGAAACCTACATATACTGAATGTCATAGATACTTCGTACATGACAATCAGCTTCCAAGTCATGAAAGAACACAGACTGGAGGGAAATTCCATGAATGTAATCACTGTTGTAAAGCCTACCTATGGCACAGTCATCTTCAAATGAATAAAAACATACATGCCAGAGAGAAATGCTGTGAATGTCATCAGTGTGGTAAAGCCTATGCTCACCTCAGTGCTCTTCTAGTACATAGAAGAACACATACTCCAGAGAAACCCTATGAATGTAATCAGTGTGGTAAAGGCTTTGCTTGGCAAAGCCATCTTCAAGTGCATAAAAGAACAAACACTGGAGAGAAACCCTATGGATGTACTCAGTGTGGTAAAGCCTTTGCTCAGCACAGTTATCTTCAAGTACATAAAAGAACACATACTGGAGAGAAACACTATGAATGTCATCAGTGTGGAAAAGCCTTTGCTCAGCACAGTCATCTTCAAAGACATAAAAGAACACATACTGGAGAGAAGCCCTATGAATGTACTCAGTGTGGTAAAGCCTTTGCTTGCCACAGTTATCTTCAAGTGCATAAAAGATGTCATACTGGATCGAAACACTATGAAAGTCATAAGTGTGGTAAAGTCTTTGCTTGGCACAGTCATCTTCATATACATAAAAGAACACATACTGGATGAAACCATATGAATATAATCTGTGTGATAGGGCTTCTGCATGATTCAGGAATCTTCAAATATATAAAAGAACCCATCCTGGAGAGAAACCTTACATATGTACTCAATGTGGTAAAATCTTTGCTTAGCACAGTAGACTTAAGAAAATAAAAAGAAAAATAAAAAGAAAAAAAGAAAATAAAAGAAAACATACTGGAGGAAAACCCTATTGATAGCAGAATTCTAATATTTCTCTGTAATAAAATTCCTGAGTCATGTATGAGGCTAAATCTGAAAGATCAGAGAAATAGTGCAACCAAACACAGGTTCTTACCTCTACAAATACTCAGAACAAATGGGGTATCCTGTGTACTATAATCCTCACACTAAATGCCTTCTCTTTTCAACCTCAGACTTTTTCCTGAATTTCTGTGTCTTTGCTGCATGCATTTTCTCTTTACTCAATCACATTCATCCCTGTCTCCACTCCCCTAGTGCTGAGATCAACTTGTGGCTCTCACCATTTGGGTCTGCTTCTCTTTTAGATTGATTGTATCATGAGGTGGTCTCAAACTCACAGACCACATCTGCCTATGTCTCCCAAGTGTTTGGATTTAAAGTTCCATCAGTGCCTGGCCTGTATGTGTCACTAGAATGACTACCTCTCATTTTTAGGAAAACTTTCTTTGTTAAAGAAAAAACAAACCATTGCCACACGCTATGAATGTAAAAAGAATGATAAAGACTTTGCAAGTCATAGTCATCTCCAGACACATAAAAACACATATTTTATAGAAAAACTATGAATAAAGTCAATGTGTAAATCCTTTTGTATGTATCAAAATCTTGAGAAAAAATGAAACTGCAGCGAAACCCTATGAATATTGTCAGGGTGCTAAGGTTTTGTATTTTACAGATGTAAATATTTGTGTGAAATCAATCTTTTGAAGCCTTTGCAAATTGCAATTGTAATGAGTATGAAAAGAACGAACGGGAGCCAAGCACCCCAGACTCCGGATCTTTGCTCACACCAACGAGACCAGGAAAGGAGAGGATGCTGGGAGTCCAGGGAAGCGGCGGTTCTTCCAGCAGCTTCAGGTAAACAGGCCGGCTTCCTGGCCTGTGCTCCAGTGCCGGCAAGTCGCCTGGGACCTGCACAGAGCTCCCAATCCCGGCAGGAGCCAAGCACCCCAGACTCCGGATCTTCGCTCACACCAACGAGACCAGGAAAGGAGAGGAGGCTGGGAGTCCAGGGAAGCGGCGGTTCTTCCAGCAGCATCAGGTAAACAGGCCGGCTTCCTGGCCTGTGCTCCAGTGACTGCAGATCGCCTGGGACCTGCACAGAGCTCCCAATCCCGGCGGGAGCCAAGCACCCAGACCCCAGGTCTTCTCTCCCACCAACGAGACCAGGAAACCAGAGGACCCAGGGAGACCAGGGGAGTAGCTGTTCTGGATCAAGTACAACAGGACCCAGCATAGGGTCCAGGGGACCAGGTAAGAGGATAAGCGCCCCAGATTCCTGTTCTTCTTCTCCACCCACGGGACCAGCATTCGGACAAGGAATAGAAGAACCACCAGATTATTGGACTTGCTAGCACCCACCAAAAGGGAACTCTGGTCCCCAAACCAGTAAGGGGCTCTTTCTGCACCCACTAGAAGAAGAGATGGGAAAAAGACAATACAAAAACACAGTCAGCAACAGAAAAACAAATATGACACCGCCAGATTCTAGAGACTCCACACCAGCAAGACCCCAACATTCCAATGCGGACGAAGCAGAAGAGAACGACCTTAAAAGCACTTTCATGAAAATGATAGAGGCCCTAAAAGAGGATATTGGAAAATCCCTCAAAGAAATGGAAGAAAAAACAAACCAAAAAATGCAAGAATTGGAAGAAAAAACAAACCAAAAAAGGCAGAAAATGGAAGAAGAAATGAAGCAAAAAATGCAAGAAATGGAAGAAAAAACAAAGCAAAAAATGCAAGAATTGGAAGAAGAATCATACCAAAAAAGGCAGGAAATGGAAGAAGAAACAAAGCAAAAAATGCAAGAAATGGTAGAAAAAACAAAGCAAAAAATGAAAAAAATGGAAGAAGAAACAAACCAAAAAAGGCAGGAAATAGAAGAAGAAACAAAGCACAAAATGCGAGAAATGGAACCAAAAACAAACCAAAAAATGCAAGAAATGGAAGAAAGAACAAACCAAAAAATTCATAAAAGGCAACAAACGGATGAACAGATAAACAGAAAATTGCAAGAAGCAATGCAAACACTGCAAGGGTTGAAAACTGAAATAGAGTCATTAAAAAAACACAATCTGAAGACAGGCAGAAAATAGAAAAGCTGGACAAACAGACAGGCACTACCAATACAAGCATTACCAACAGAATAGAAGAGATGGAAGAGAGAATCTCAAGTGTTGAAGATACGCTAGGAGAAATGGATTTATCAACCAAAGAAAACCTTAAATCCAACAAATCCTTAACACAAAACATCCAGGAAATATGGGACACCATGAAAAGACCAAACCTAAGAATAATAGGTATAGAAGAAGGAGAAGAAATCCAGCTCAAAGGGGCAGAAGGCATATTCAACAAAATCATAGAAGAAAACTTTCCCAACCTTAAGAAAGACATGCCAATGAAGGTACAAGAAGCCTACAGAACACCAAATAGAGTGGACCACAAAAAAATCCCTCGCCACATAATAATCAAGACCCCAAACATACAGAATAAAGAAAGAATATTAAGAGCAGCTAAGGAAAAAGGTCAAGTAACATATAAAGGCAGACCTATCAGAATTACACCTGATTTCTCCATGGAAACGCTGAAAGCCAGAAGGTCCTGGATAGATATTCTACCTACATTAAGAGACCACTGATGCCAGCCCAGACTACTATACCCGGTAAAGCTCTCAATCACTATAGACGGAGAAAACAAGATATTCCATGACAAAACTAGATTCAAGCAATATGTGTCCACTAACCCAGCCCTACAGAAAATTTTGGAAGGAAAACTCCAACCCAAGGAAGTTAACTACAACCAGAAAAACATAAGCATTAGAGAATCTCTCTCTACCAACAGCCAAAAGAACAAAGGGGTGAAATTCCACACATAATTCCACCAACAACAACCATCGCAAATCGAAGAAGGATGAGCAATCATTGGTCATTAATATCCCTCAATATTAATGGCCTTAACTCACCCATAAAAAGACACAGACTAGCAGATTGGATTCGAAGACAGAACCCTTCCTTCTGCTGCATACAGGAAACACACCTCACCCTTAAAGACAGACATTACCTGAGAATTAAAGGTTGGGAAAAATTTTTCAATCGAATGGACCCAAGAAACAAGCCGGGGTAGCAATCCTAATATCTAACACACTAGACTTTAAAATAAAATCAATCAAAAGAGATGAAGGAGGTCATTACATACTCATCACAGGTGAAACCCACCAAGAGGAAGTGTCTATCCTGAACATCTATGCCCCAAATACAAAGGCATCCACATTCGTTAAAAAACATTATTAGAACTTAAATCTCATCTAAAGCCCCACACAGTTATAGTGGGAGATTTCAACACACCACTCTCACCACTAGACAGGAATACCAAACAGAAACTCAACAAAGAAGCAAAAGGGCTAATAGAAGTAATGACCCAACTGGGAGTAACAGATATCTATAGAACATTTCATCCACATAAAAAAGAATATACCTTCTTCTCACCACCACATGGAACCTTCTCAAAAATCGACCACATACTTGGCAACATATCAAACCTCAGCAGCTACAAAAAAATTGGAATAACTCCATGCATCTTATCAGACCACCATGCTTTAAAATTAGAATTCAACAACAACACAAATTGCAGAAAACCTACAAACCCATGGAAATTGAATAATGCTCAACTGCACCATCCCTGGGTCAAAGAGGAAATAAAAAAAGAAATTAAAGACTTCCTCGAATTCAATGAGAATGAAGACACAACATACCCAAACCTATGGGACACTTTGAAAGCAGTGCTACGGGGGAAGTTCATAGCGCTAAATGCTCACATGAAGAAACAGGAGAACAGTTATACCAGAGAATTAACATCACAGCTGAAAGCTCTAGAACACAAAGAAGCACACTCCCCCAGGAGGAGTAGATGCCAGGAAATAATCAAATTGAGGGCTGAAATCAATAAAGTAGAAACCAGGAAAACAATACAAAGAATCAACGCAACGAAGAGTTGGTTCTTTGAGAAAATCAACAAGATAGATAACCTTTGTCCAAACTTACCAAACAGCAGAGAGTGAACACGCAAATTAACAAAATTAGAAATGAAAAGGGGGACATAACAACAGACTCTGAGGAAATCCAGAGAATCGTTAGGTCATACTTTGAAAACCTGTACTCCACAAAATTCGAAAATTTAAAGGAAATGGATGACTTCCTGGACAGCTATCAATTGCCAAAACTAAATCAAGAACAGATAAGCAATTTAAATAGACCTATAACCCCTATGGAAATAGAAGCTGTCATCAAAAGTCTCCCAACCAAAAAAAGCCCAGGTCCAGATGGCCTCACTGCAGAATTCTACCAGAAATTCAAAGAACAGCTTATACCAATTCTTTTCAAAGTGTTCCACACAATAGAAGCAGAAGGGTCTTTGCCAAACTCTTTCTATGAGGCTTCAATAACCTTGATCCCCAAGCCACACAAAGATACAACTAAGAAAGAGAACTTCAGACCAATATCCCTCATGAACATTGATGCAAAAATACTCAATAAAATACTGGCAAATCGGATCCAAGAACACATCAAAACAATCATTCACCACGATCAAGTAGGTTTCATCCCAGGAATGCAGGGATGGTTCAACATACGAAAATCCATCAACGTAATCCACCATATAAACAAGCTGAAAAACAAAAATCACATGATCATCTCACTAGATGCTGAAAAAGCCTTTGACAAAATCCAACACCCCTTCATGATAAAGGTCTTGGAGAGATCTGGGATAACAGGGACATACTTAAACATAATAAAAGCTATATACAGTAAACCAACAGCCAACATCAAACTAAATGGACAGAAACTCAATGCAATTCCTCTAAAATCAGGAACAAAACAAGGCTGTCCACTCTCTCCATACCTTTTCAACATGGTACTTGAAGTTCTAGCTATTGCCATACGACAACAAAGGGGGATCAAGGGGATACAAATTGGGAAGGAAGAGGTCAAACTTTCACTGTTTGCAGACGATATGATAGTTTACATCAATGACCCAAAGAACTCTACCAGGGAACTCTTACAGCTGATTAACACCTTCAGCAAAGTGGCAGGCTACAAGATCAACTCAAGAAAATCAGTAGCCCTACTATATACACATGATAAAAGGGCTGAAAGAGAAATCAGAGAAACATCACCCTTTACAATTGCCACAAACAACATAAAATACCTTGGGGTAACGCTAACCAAACAAGTGAAAGACCTGCATCGTAAGAACTTTGAATCTTTAAAGAAAGAAATTAAAGAAGCCCTCAGAAAATGGAAAGATCTCCCATGCTCTTGGATAGGTAGGATCAATGTAGTAAAAATGGCAATCCTGCCAAAAGCAATCTACAGATTCAATGCAATCCCCATTAAAATCCCAGCACAGTTCTTCACAGACCTTGAAAGAACAATAATCAATTTTGTATGGAAAAACAAAAGACCCAGGATAGCCAAAACAACCCTGTTCAACAAGGCAACGTCCGGAGGCATCACCATCCCTGACCTCAAGCTCTATTATAGAGCTAGAGTCCTGAAAACAGCTTGGTATTGGCACAAAAATAGACAGGTAGACCAATGGAATCGAATTGAAAACCCGGGTACTAACCCACACACGTACGAACATCTGATCTTTGACAAAGAAGCTAAAAATATACAATGGAATAAAGAAAGCATCTTCAACAAATGGTGCTGGCATAATTGGAGACTGGCATGTAGAAGAATGCAGATCGATCCATGTCTATCGCCATGCACAAAACTTAAGTCCAAATGGATCAAAGACCTCAACATAAATCCAGCCACACTGAACCTCTTAGAAGAGAAAGTGGGTGGTACCCTTGAACGAATTGGTATAGGAGACAGCTTCCTGAACATAACACCAGTAGCACAGACAGTGAGATCAACAATTAATAAATGGGACCTACTGAAACTGAGAAGCTTCTGTAAGGCAATGGACACAGTCAGCAAGACAACAAGGCAGCCCACAGAATGGGAAAAAATATTCACTAATCCCACATCTGACAGAGGGTTGATCTCCAAAATTTACAAAGAACTCAAGAAGCAAGTCTCCAAAACACCAAAGGACCCTATTTAAAAGTGGGCTGCAGAACTAAATAGAGAGTTTTCAATAGAGGAGTCTAAAATGGCTGAGAGGCACTTGAGAAAGTGCTCAACATCCTTAGCCATCCAGGAAATGCAAATCAAAACAACTCTCAGATACCATCTCACCCCTGTCAGAATGGCTAAAATCAAAAACACCAATGACAATTTATGCTGGAGAGGATGTGGTGAAAGGGGGACACTCCTCCATTGCTGGTGGGAGTGCCAACTGGTTCAGCCACTTTGGAAATCAGTGTGGAGATTCCTCAGAAAAATGGGAATAAACCTACCACAAGACCCAGCAACTCCACTCTTAGGCATATATCCAAAAGATGCCCATTCATACAACAAAGATGTCTGTTCCACTATGTTCATAGCAGCTTTATTTGTAATTGCCAGACCATGGAAGCAACCTAGATGTCCCTCACCTGAAGAGTGGATAGAGAAAATGTGGTACATCTACACAATGGAATACTATTCAGCAGAAAAAAATAATGGAATCATGAGATTCGCAGGCAAATGGATGACACTAGAAGAAACCATCCTGAGTGAGGTAACCCAGTCACAAAAAGAGAAACATGGCATGTACTCTCTCATATATGGATTTTAGACATAGATCTGGGGAGTGCCAGCCTACAATCCTATGGCCAGATAGTCTGGGAAACAAACTTTATTTAGTGGCTGATCGAAGAAGAGGCAGACTCCCTTGGTTAAGTACTGAGCTGAACTCAATAAAGCCAGTAACAGAGAGGGAGGGTTGATGATCAAAGGGATTAAGACTGGGCTGGTTTAACCCCCAGAAACAGCTGACCAGAGAAAGGTTAACTCTTGAATCCCAGGCATTAGCCTGGGAAGCCAGCATGAGACTGATCAAGACCCCCTGTATCTGGGTGTCAGTGAAGAGGCCTAGGGAATCTATTGAGCCTTGGGCAGCAGATCAGTACCCATCCCAAGTATACACACGGACTTTGGACTCCAATAGAACAATGTGAGGTGCACTCTCACCCTGAACTCTTGAGAAAGGATCTAGGCCCTGCCCTATATGAAATGACACACTATGGACACCCCCATGGAGGGCCTCACCCTCCCTGGAGAAATGAGGGGATAACCGGGGGGGAGGGCACGGGAGGAAGGGAGGGAATGGGAGAGGGACCTGGAACTGACTTGTGAAGCAACCTTGATTCTTATCTAAATTTAAACTGGAAAATAAAATTTAAAAAAATGAAAAAAAAGAAAAGAAGGAAGTACATTTATTATAAAAGATTTCATATAATCGCCTTGTACAAAACTTAAGTCCAAATGTATCAAAAATCTCAACATAAATCCAGAAAATTTTAGAAGAGAAATTGGGAGATACTCTTCAATGAGTTTGTACAGGAGACCACTTCCTGAATGTAACACCAGTGGCACAGACACTGAGATCGACAATTAACAAATGGGACCTCATCAAACTAAAAAGCTTCTGTAAGGCAAAGGACACACTCAACAAGACAGAA
>NW_024431223.1:0-15582 GCF_017639785.1 Mesocricetus auratus
GGAAAGAGTGAACTAGCTCCATGATATGCTGTTTCTTTTCTTTTTTTATGAGACAGGGATTCTCTGTATTGTTTTGGAGGCTGTCGGTCCAGCCCGGCCTCAAAATCACAGAGAACTGCCTGCCTATGCCTCCTGAGTGCCGGGATTAAAGGCATGTGCCACCACCAACCGGCTGATCTGCTGTTTCTAACTCGCCAGTGCAGGGACAGGGAAAACATAACAACACACTAGGCATTTTAAGTAGGTTTTGGGTACAGAATTCTTGCTTAAGCAGTGAGCACTTAGCTTGAGCTATCTAATTCAATGTGTGAGGCCTTTAATTTTTACAGTGTTATCTGTGTGTGTGCCTCATCTACAAAGTGAGCACCTGTGCATAAACACACTTCTATGTTAATTTGGAAGCATCATACTCAACAATAGGAAACCTTTTTCCATATGTGCTTCATACACACACACACTTGCGGAATGCTTTTTAAATGCAAATTTTTAAATTACATATATGATATTTGTTTGGGTAAGAATATATATACCATGGTGCTGAAACCAATATTTTTCTCAAATCCATGTCTCAATGTTCTTGTATGACATGCACTTGCCATCATTTGGACTGATTTTTTTTCTTTTTCTTCTTTCTTTTTAATGGGACAGAGTCTAGGAGGACCAGGCTATGCTTGATCCACCTGCCTCTGTCTCCTAAATGCTGGGATTACAGGAGTGTAACTCCATGCCCAGTTGTACTTTCTTACCATTTTATTCTCTGATAGTAATCTTTTCCCAATTGCTTAATTCTTACTAATCTTCACTGACCTACCAGTCCTTAATAAACTCAAATTACCAGTTGTACTCATTTTTCCTTTCTAACAGTCCCTAATATTTAATGTACTATTTTTTCTTATTTAAAATATAAACCCCACCTCTACCCTCCCTCTGATTATAAAATCATAATATTCAATAAAAGTAACCACTGACCATAATATAAACTCAAATGTAATTAGGAATTTGAATTTTAAGCATGAAATCTATAGAGTATTTTGTTCATACAGCTATTAATGTAACAATCTTTTTCTAACTTACCATGGCAACGTCATCTAAAATTCTGTGTAGCGGACTATGTGCTATAACTTAAAAGAAAATATATAACAATTATTATAAAGTTGTACAAAATCTCTCAATGGTAGGGAAATTTCTTGTGCCTGGAGGAGATTGTTATACTTTGAGGCACTAGATGTTCAGCCCTGGAAGGCTTGGAACTTAAACAGAGATCTGTCTTCCTCCCTATTGCAGTGATCAAAGTAAAATGGCACCATGCCTGGCCCTATAATTTTTTCCAGTGTGTTAGTTTTCAAGACAGGGTTTCTCTGTAGAGTCTTGGCTGTTCTGGAACATGCTCCATAAACTCAGAGATCTGAGTTCTTCAGCCTCCTGAGTACTGTGATTAAAGCATGCATCACTATTGTCTGACTCAGTTTTTCCCCACGGGTTCATAATCACTAAAGACGGTTCAATCATTACTATCAAGTTGCTTTTCTTCCCCTCATGCTATGTAACATAGGGTGACCTTGAACTTGCGATCCATAGCCTTATACTCCCAAGTGCTAGTATTACAAAAATCTGCCACACTTTGCTATGCAAGTCTTAATTCAAAATATTAAAAGGCAATACTAGTGGAAGAATGACATATTTATACCATTACAAGAATATGGTACTGCCTCTATAATAAACATATTATTATTAAAACAATATTTTTAAATTTAACTATGCTTTGAGGACACACGACAGAACACATCTTGCTGGATGAGGGCTGGGTGTACTGGTGCCTGCCATTAATTCCAGCACTAAAGTAATACAGGCAAGTTCAAAGTCAGCCTGGGCTACATGAAACTGTTTTCAAAACAAAAAGCATATAGGATTTAAAATGTTACACTCTGTATAAAAATAGCCAAGACACAACCTTTCCATAAGGTTAAATTTCTTCATGTATAAATATAGTAAGAACAATATTTGAGACTTGTATCCTAAGACTGTTACAAGATTAAAAGAAAAATTCCCATGAAACACAAACCCTGTGTCTGTCAAGAACTCTCTCTAATCAGTCAGTAAGTGCTAAACAGTATTCATAACAGTCACCAAAGATGGGTGACTGCCAAAGAAATTGAGGAAACAAACTACTGGCTACTTCTACAAATGCAAACCCAAGACAAAAGTGTGGCATGGCATTTACAGTAAAAAAAAGAAAATGTAATTGATAACAGACACCAGTTAAGTCCTTTCAGACTCAGAATCAAAGCTACAGAATGAAACTCAAGTTCGGAATTCAACTTTCAATATCAGGTCATTTAATTAAAACTGAATTACCATGTTATGTATTGGAGATGAAGGACAGGAGGAAAAAAACAAAGCCATCCTTAGAACAAACAAAATCCACTAATGTAACTTCTTCTTCACCTATGTATTCTATGATTTTCTTATTGATGCATGGCCTGATTCTTCGTTCCACCAGTAACTGCAAAACAAAGCCTGATTGAAAACCTAAAGAATTAAAACAACTTTCAAGATTAAAATAAGTCAACAGCAGAAGCACAGATGCTAAATCTGGGATTCAGGAGACAAATCGCAGAAGATGTGAGGTCCAGGAAACTGCCTCAAAATAAATAAATAAATAAATAAATAAATAAATAAATAAATGCATTGCTGTATGACTCAGTATTCTATGCTGGAGAACTCTATCACAGAGCTAGCTAAATTTCCTGATTTGTTTAAAACAGAATATTCATCAGTAGATTAATGGTTAACTGAGCATCTGGCACAAAAAGAATCTATATAAAGAAATGCAACCAAGAAACTCATGAAATTTGCAGGAAAATGGATGTACTTAGGCATAAAACATTAAGTGTTGTCAACCAAAGAGAGGAAATAAAGCCCTTATTTTCTCCCTCCTAAATGATGTTTAGCTTACCGTGTGTGTAAACACTATTAGGTTGTACAGTAGAGGAACATTTAAAGAAGGCTTTAAAAGTGTAGTTATTTTTTGTGAGGTCAGGATGTAAAATAAATGGACAAATTAATAAAAGGAGTATTTTTGGAATGGGAGGATGTAGCAGGGATATAAAATAGGTGAATTTAAAAGGGATAGTATTTTGGGGGAGAAAGATGATGTGTCAGTGATGTGAAATAAATAGATGAATATTTTCCAGGAATTGTAAAGTTGTTGAAATTGTAAAGACAAGAGACATAAAGCTTTTTTTCTGAGACAGGGTTTCTCTGTGGCATTGGGGGCTGTCCTAGAACTAGCTCTTGTAAACCAGGCTGTTCTTGAACTCACAGAGATCCGTCTGCCTCTACGAACCAAGTGCTGGGATTAAATACTTGTGCCACCAATGCTCACACTAAAGCTAATTTTTCTAATTTCCACTAAATGTTGTTTTTATTATTCTGTGTGTCATGTGTAAGTACATAAAAATATAATTGACACTGAATGTATCTAATCATAAGCAAAACTCCATGGCCTCAGAATAACATCTGTCTATAAACTTATTAACTGTATAGAGTGGCTCCTCTACCCCCATCCCACCCCTGGAAAGGGTTTCTCTGGGTAGTACTGGTTGTCCAGAGACTTGCTCTATACATTGTGCTGGCCACAAACTCACAGGGGCTTACCTCTGCCTCCCTAGTTTTGGGACTAAAAGCATGAACCACCACTGCCTGGCATAGCAGCTTTCTTAATATAGCTGTGTGATGTTTTTCTTGGTGAGTTTCTTGTAAGAAGGTGATTTTTTATTGTTGTTGTTTTGTTGGAAACAGGTTTTCTCTGCTTAGCCTCGGATGTCCTAGAACTAGTTTTGTAGACTAGGTTGATCTTGAACTCAGAGATACACCTGCCTCTGCCTTCTGAGGGCTGGGGTTTAAAGGCATGCATCACTACAGGCTAGCTACTATAAAGTGATTTTATGAAGGAGACACAAAAACATCTGCCACAGCATCCACTTAGTGACAAGATTCACCATGGCAAGGAGAGTACTCCAACTAATTTGCTATTACTAAAACCAAATAAGATTGTATGTCAATAACACTGAATACCAGTCCAAACATGTATTGTGCTACTCACAGAATCCACAATAGACCAATCCAGAGAATAAGAAAAGAGCTCAGGTTTGGCTGTGGGGATTTACTCAATGAGAATTTTAATATGCTTGCTCTTTTCATCAGTGTTTACAGTTTATCATCTTCTCCATAATCCGAGGGAACCAGTTTCCTTTTTCTGGGCACATCATCACTGTCTTCAACCTCGACTTTGTTAAAGACACTATCGACAAGTAGTTTCTTTCGCTTCACAGAATTAAGTTGGCCAGGACTATTGGAAGCACCTATAGTTAAAAATACGCATTATGTAAACATCCTTTTCTTTTTTTTCATATTTTTATAATATATATATATTAAATTTAAATTAGAAACAAGGTTGATTCACATGTCAATTCCAGGTCCCTCTCTGTTTCTCTCCCCTCCTCCCATGCCTATCCACCAACCCCAGCAATATCACCTCATTTCCCCAGGGAGGATGAGTCCTTCCATGAGGGTGTCCATAGTCTGTCATTTCATCCAGGGCAGGGCTTAGATTCCTCCCACAAGAGTTCAGGGTGAGACTGCATTTCTCATTGTCAGATGGGAGTCCACAGTCCATTTGTAAACCCGGGATAAATACTGATCTACTACCCAAGGCTCAATAGATTACCTAGGCATCCTCACTGACACCCACATTAAGGAGGTCTTGATCAGTCCCATGCTGGATTCCCAGGCATCAGTCTGAGATTCAAGAGCTAACCCTTGTCAAGTCAGCTGGAAAAAATCATTTTCAAATGCAAAATTTGACAACCCATCATCCCTCATGAAGTTCAAATATACTTCCACACTCTCAGAGAATCACAACTGTTTAAAAACCAATGTCTCTCTACTCACAAGTGCTAGAAAACTTAACTTTTCACTTCATCTCAGGACTTGAAGCAGCTGGAGAAATATGAGCGCTAGTAGAACTACGAAAATAATTGTGCACTAGAAAGGCATGGTTGAATACTTTGCTATCTATCCACCAAGGAGCTATGTATGTATATGGATTGTCTTTGTCCTTACAGTGAAGGTTGTTGGGATATTGGAGGAAAGGACAAAAAAGGAAGGCAACTGTAACATACCCAGTTTAAGTCTTAGACTTTTTTTGGCCTATGATCCTCAGTCTGCTGTTGTTCTGGTGAGTTTTTATGAGGATAATAATTCAACAGGGAGACTCATCCCCAGGAGTGTTGGGTGTTGCATTGCCACTGGCAGAGGACACAGATGGGTCAGAGTTGCTGGGTCTCAGAGTCAGTTTTAGACAAGGCTTTTGCTCTGGTTCATCTTCCTCTTCCTTAGGCTCTTATCATTTTTCTTCTTTTTCTTGCTTTTCTTCTTCTTCCTCTGATTCTTGCACTTGCTTTATTTTAGACTGTCTGTGCCTCTCAGCCTCTTGTTCCATCAGCAACCCAAATCCAACTGATTAACTTTTTAAAGACACAACTGTAACTCTTACCTATGCTTTACACACATTACATAAATCAGTTAACAAAAAAGATTGATTTGAACAGTGGGTTCACAACAAATTAAGATTAAGAATGAGCAATAGGGGCAGGAGAAATGGCACAAGTTAAAAGCACTGGTTGCTCTTCCAGAGGCCTTGGGTTCCATTCCTAGAATTCCCAAGATGACAGCTGAAAACTGACTGAAACTCCAGTCCCAAGGGTTCCAATACCCAGTAAACAACAACAAAAGGAACATGAAAACACATGATTTTGCTGAGGCATATAAAGTGTAAAAATATGGAAATGTTCCATTATTACTTGGTAGAAGAACTAAGTGTTTTAAAAATGGCAATTCTTAGATGAAAAAACAGAGTATGTCTTTTCTGCTTAAAAATAATGTCATGCTTAAAAATAAGACTGTTGAGTTGAAGAGATAGCTCCCTGACGAAAAGCATCTGCTGTTCCTGTGGATGCAGGTTCAGTTCTCAGAATCCACATGGTAGTTTCCCAACCATCATCATTCCCTTTTCAGAGAATATAAACTTAATGGTATCATCAGAAATATGATATATTTATTTACATGTAAGCAAACTCATACGCATAAAATAAAATTAACTAATTTTTTGAAATGATACATTATAAAATGGAAACATCTTTTAGTAAGAAAGTATTTCAAACTAATGTGTATTTCAAGTCAAAGAAAATGATAAGGGCAGCAGCTTTCTATGCAATCTTTTTTTTTTGGAGATCTTTTTTTTATCATTTTTTATTTTAATTATAAATAGCTTGTTTTACATGTCAATCCCAGTTCCCTCTCCCTCCCCTCTTCCCGCACCCCCCTTCCTCCCCTCCCTCTCACCCTATTGCCAAATCCTTCCACATAGGGGATATCTAGAGTATGTCATTTTACTCTTGGTAGGGTCAAGGCACTCCCCTAAGAGTCCAGGCTGAGAGAGCATCTCCCTTTGTGCTATACGCACATGAAGACAGTTTGTATACCAGGGATAGACACTGATCCACAGCTCAGGGCCCCATAGGTTGCCCAGGCCTTCTCACTGACACTCACATTTGGGGGGGTCCAGATCAGTCCCATGCTGGCCTCCCCAATGTGGGTCTGGGGTCCAAGAGCACTCCCCTGTTCAGATCAGCTGTCTCTGCTGGTTTTGCCAGCCCATTCTTTGCCAATTTGCTCATCACTCCTCTCTGTCACTGGGTTTCTTGGGTTCAGTTCAGTGATTAGTTGTGTGTTTGCCTCTGCATCCATCAGTCACACGATGAAGGCTCCCGGATGGTTATAGAAATCAAGTTCATTATCAGGAATGGGCATTCGAGGTGGTCTCTCCACTATTGCTTAGCTTGCCAATTGATGTTATACCTTTAGATCACTCGAGGTCACTCTGGTGCCTGATCTGTCTTCGATCCTATGATTCCCTCTTCCCCCTATTCTACCCCCACCCCCTCAACTTCCTGTTCCCCCATGACCAACTCCCTTCCTCTTTACCCCCTATATTCTTCCCAGGTCCCACTCCCCCCCAACCCCTCGCAGCCTCTTTGGAAATCAGTATGGAGATTCCTCAGGAAAATGGGAATTAATCTACCACTAGACCCAGCAATTCCACTCTTAGGCATTTATCCAAATGAGGCAGGTTCATACAACAAGGGCATCTGCTCCACTATGTTCATAGCAGCATTGTTTGTAATAGCCAGAACCTGGAAGCTACCTAGATGCCCCTCAACTGAAGAGTGGATAGAGAAAATGTGGTACATTTACACAATGGAGTATTACTCAGCAGAAAAAAACAATGGAATCTTGAAATTCGCAGGGAAATGGATAGCACTGGAAGAAACCATCCTGAGTGAGGTAACCCAGTCGCAAAAAGACAAACATGGTATGTACTCACTCATATATGGATTTTAGATATGGATCAGGATAGTGCCAGTCTGCACTTCCACAGATAGCGAGTCTGGGAAACAGGAAAGAACCTAAAAGATATGCATATATGCAATCTTATTAATGGAAGACTTATTTGACCTGTGAATTCAAGGGCCTAGGAAATAGCTCCATTAGATGCAAGATTTCTGTGCAAGCATGAAGACAGGACTTTGATTTCTAGTACCTACTACACACAAACCAAGCATATATGTTGAGATTGGAAAATACTTGGACTGATAGCACAATATTGAGATCCTCTGTCTCAAGTAACTAAGGGAGATTACTCCTGTGGAATGATACCTTAGACTGACTTCCGCCTTCTACAATGCACATCCTAAACTCCCCCAACACACACAAACAAGCACAAATAAATGTGTGAATTCAAATCAGTTTAATGACTTCTTTACCAAAAAAATAACAGAAGTACTAATAACCTACCAAATAATAGCACCATTAAGTCCTGAGATCATACTGTGTATTTTCTTTATCTACAAACACAAATATAGCATAGGTGACTTTAAAATGATATAGTGATTAAAAACCAAACAATGTCAGATGTAGTAACTCACCCTCTGGAGCTCTGCATATGGATCTGGAGGTCCTTCTGCCAGTAAGAATTGCTTGATTTCCTCAAGTTCTTCCTTCTCTTTCTTCCTAAATCGGTCATCAGCTTCCATTTCTTTTTCCCTATCACACAACCGTTTCTGAAGCACACTCCCCCTACAAAGGTAAAAAGGACTCATTTAATAACCAAATCACTGCCTAGTACCAGCAGTGTTTTTCTCAATAGCAGAAACCACAAAACAGAATGCTAAGACTCAAGTGTTCTACATCTATAGAACACCCAAGAGAGTTTGCTTGCTGTCTACATTAATGTGTAACAAGTAAGCATGCATTGCCATTTTACCTTAAATATCACTCTAATGTGTCTAACAGCAAAGAGGTAATTTTCAAGGAGAAGACAGCCTTTCTGTTCCTGTTCAAGTGAATTACCAACTCTTAATTTGTATTTTTTCAGGTGTGAAGACAATACAAGAACTCCTAAGATTTTGGGGATGAGAGTGTAACTCAGAAAATATTGAGTGAATGCTTAATAAGCATGAGGTTCATTGTCCCACCAAAATGAGTGGGTGTGATATACATGACTTTAATCCCAATCTGTATGCCAAGGCAGGAAGTTGTAAATTCAAGGCCAGCCTGAACTTCAAAGCAGAATGGGTCATCCTGTCAAAGACAGGGTGGTTCAATTCATAATTTTACAGTAATGTATCTCTATGGAGATGGTAGGTAGGGATCAGATGAGTCACTTTTGAAAACAATGAAGACAAATTCCTGAATCTAAATGGTTTTTCAAAAATGACCCTCCAGGTGGAGAGATCTCTCAGAGGTTAAGAGCACTGAGTGCTCTTCCAGGTATTTGGAGTTGAATTCTCAGCAACCACATGGTAGCTCACAACCATCTACAATTTAATCTGGTGCCCTCTTCTGTTAGGTAGGCTGAACACTGTACACATAATAAATAAAATTTTAAAAAATGATCCTTCAGGGATGGAGATATAGAACAGAAGTTAAGTGCACTGAGTTCAATTCCCAGCTACCATTCATAATGAAATCTAGTGCCCTCTTCTGGTAGACAGGCAAACATACAGGCAGAACACTGTATATGTAATTAATCATGAACTCCCCTCTAAAGACACATAAGACACCTGCATCCTCATATTCATAAACAGCCCATCAATTTACACTTGTGTACATATAGTACTTTGGACCATCTCTATCATCATCATAATCCTCTAGGAATTCTTTTAGTTTTTTAGCCTTTTTAGCCTTTGCAAAAATGAAGGACAAAGTATATAAAACTCGGGTTAAAATTTACACTATTTCCTTCCTTTTCTTAGGAAAATATTTCTACTTATTAACTGCGCTTAAAATTAAAATACTTCTCAATTACTTCACATATGAAATGGATATCGTTTTAAAATAATATATAACTCTGCTTTAAGACATATCTGAAACATGAAAAACATCCATGTATACAGGATGCTAAACAAATACCCTTTGAATATAATCTCCCAAGTACATTCTTTTACAATGAAATCTCAACACATTAGGAAGCAAAACACTATGATCATGTTAAATGTATTAAACAGACTAAAGCATCTTAAATTTCATTGAGTAGATAATACTGTAAGTGATTTGAGTAAAATCCAAGGTTTCGATTTAAATAATGTTCATATATTATGGAGTCACATCTATATGTAAATCAGATAATGGTTTCTGTTTATAATCACTGACTATCTCTCAGAAACCTCACTATAAAGTCTTGTAAAAGACATCCATAAGAATCATATATCTATTCTATAGAAACTTCTCCCTGAGTAACTCCCTGTATAATTTCCAAAATGTTTTGAGTGTTCATATCTCAAAACACTCACAATTTTCTTTACAGTAATTGCCTTATCTGCTTACATTGTTTATTTTTTTCAAAATTATGATCACTTCTCTATGGCCATCCAAAGACTGGGATATGATGAATACACAAATAAATGAAAGGAAAAATATGTTGACAAAATAACAGTATTCTAGCCCAGCAGTGGTGGCACACATCTTTAATACCAGAGCTCAAGAGGCAGAGGAAGACAGATCTTGTGAGTTCAAGGCCAGTCTGATGTACAGAGTGATTTCCAGGACTGTCTCCAAAATTACACAGAGAAAACCTCTCTCAACAAAAAAGACAAACAAAACTACACAGAACCCCCTCCTCGGGGAGGGGGAAGGAGAACACTGTGGACATAACAGCAATCTTATGCATTATGAATATTCAAAGTACAGCTACATGCAGATCAGGTTACAAATTGCACAACTCTGTGAAACTTTCACTAGTACTAAACACATCATTTACTTAAACAGGAGAAAATATCTATGTAATAAGACTTTTTAAAATTCATAAACAAATTGTTTTGTAAATAAAATTATTTCTCGATTTAAAGGTTTCAAATATGTTCACAGCAAGTACAGCATTACCTGTTTCCTCACCTTATTCCATCCCTTACCTTTGTATTTTTAATAGACAATGTTTCTGTGTGTAAACACAGCTGTTCTATCACTATAAACCAGGTTGACCTAGACTGCCTGTCTTTGCCTATCAAGTGCTGGGATTATAGGCGTACACCACCACCATAGTCAACACAAAGAACATAATATTGAAGCAATTTTTATCACTATACAAAGCAAATATGCCAACTGACTCATGTTTAACAGATATCACAGTAAATTAAACAAAAACCTAACTTTTAGCACCATACAAAGAGAATATGGTAGCATAGAAAACTACTTGGTAAATGCTAAATATAGCACTGCTTCAAACACTGCCAAGAGGAACAAAAGGGAGGCTTAGCAGTGAAGAGCAACAACAGTTCTTCCAGAGGGATGCAGGGTCAATTCCCATCATCCACATGGCCATTCACAATTTCAGTTCCAGTGAATCTGAAACCCTTGCACATACATGCATGCGAGCAAAACACCAATGAAAGTAAATAAAATAATAAATCATAGCCACGTGGTGGTAGTGCGCACCATTAATCCCAGCACCTGAGAGGCATAGGCAGGTGAGTCTCTGTGAGATAGAGACCAGCCTGGTCTCTAAAAGCTAATTCCAGGACAGGCTCCAAAGCTATACAGGGAAACCCTATAATGATCATTCTTCCCACCAGCCTGATCCCAGAGTCACGTTAATCCCTAATGACCACACAGGACGTTACACTAATTATGAAGCTTTTGGCCATTTTGCTATGGTTTCTTGATGGCTATCTCAGACTTAATTATTAACCCATAACTGCTAATTTGAGTATTTCCATGTGGAGCTCCCTTAACCGGAGATATGGTGTGAACCTCTTACTCTTCTCGCACCCTATATGGTGACTGACTGTGCCTCCATTTTCCAGAATCCTCCTGCTCACCTATTCCCACCTATCTTGCTTCCCTCTTGGCCAACAGTGCTTTATTAACCAAACAATAAAAAATACATAGGACTTCCCCCATCAAAACCCTATGTCAAAAACAAACAAACAAACAAACACACCATAACAAACCTACTGCAATAAACCATACAACAGCACTGACTAATTCAACAATTTTGCAGAATTTTTGTTAGAAAAACATTGGCAATATATATATATATATATATATATATATATATATATATATATATATATGTGTGTGTGTACCTGTGGATGTGACAACACACATGTGGAGGTCAGTTTTCTCTTTTCAACCCATTTGGTTGCTGGGGACAGAACTTTCAGGTGAAAGTTGCAGTCAAGTCTCCTATGTGTAGCACCTTGATTCCTCAACAAGTTTTTATAATCTGGAAAATATGACATCATATTACACATTCATTCTTAGTTTTTATAACCCACTAGAGTAGATTGGTATCATGAAATATTCATTAATGGGCAGCAAAATTTAGAAAGTGGGAGGAAGTGTATACTGAGGTGTTCTCAAAGTTGCTTGAAATAAAAAACCAGGTTATCTCTAAGATTTTGAAACCAACCTAATCTACATCTTATATTCCAAAACAGCCAGAGGTATAGGGAGACCACATCAAAACATATTAACTAAGAAGCTGTCATGCATTTATAAGGTTTTCTGTCTTAGAGTAAAATTGAATTATTTTAACTTGATAAAAACAACTTTTTTGAACCTAAAATCTAACCGTTTTTCATCTTCTTTCTTCTTCTCTTTCTGCCCCTTTCTCATATTCCCTGGTTTTCTTTCATTCTCTGCTTTCCCATTTCTTAAGGCACTAAAAAGAAAAGTTTCAAAGCTTTAAAATTTCACACAAGATTCTACAAACCATGGCTCACCAGCCTTTGTCACCAAAACACACTTTACAAGATAAAGCATTTCCTGTTTACCTCTTGATAAACAGCCTCTTACTCTCTCAGCATTGTTTCAAGTTTTCTTAGTTCATATACATGTTCTTCATCCTCTTCCCTGTGTCTTTTTTATCCTTCTCTTTCATGCACACTTTTTCTTTTTCTCGTTCAAATTCTCTTTTCCTTTCTCATTCCCTTTCTTGCCCTTCTCGTTCCCTTTCAAGTTCCATCTCTTTCTCTCTGTTCTTTCTCAATTTGCTGTCTTTCTTTTTCTTTTTTTGCCTTTCTCTTCTTCCAGGTTCTAGAAACTAATAAAAGTACTTTTAGAGTTAGTTCTGTGGCTCCAGTATTCAGACTTTCCCTGGCGCTATGTACAATATTTGTAAGAAAAGCATCAAACCACCAAGGTTTTAAATGTCTATGACTATTTGACAAATTAAACTGAAACATTCAGAAGGCTAGATTTCGTACAAAACAATATACTCTAAACAAACAGGATTCTTGAACTTAGGATTGGAAAAACTGTGTTGAGTGGCTTGTCACTGACTACATAATATGTAAAATAACCACAAAGAATGTGATGACTCTTAATAATTTCTAAAGAGACAATGGATCAATCAGCTAAAGCATAATTCTGCCTATTATCAGTATCCTTAAGTCAATGGAACAGTGATAATAATTAAAACCTTAGACATCTGGCTACTTGAATGTTACTTGATGAGGATTTTAAAGTAGAGGAGGAAATCAGACAACTCATGATACAACAATCTTCTGTTCTCTAGGTTGCACCCTGTCCACAAGAATCTGAAGCTGATTCTGCCACAATCATTTTTCTTAATTATGGAAATATATACTGCCACCATTACTAAATGGATAGTTCACCAAATACAGAAACTTTGAAAACCACTCAAGCAACATGTACATGACAGAAAAATTTTAGTTTAAAAGTTAAAAACTATATACTTATGCCCACCATTATGCCTGTAAAACAATAAAAATTTATTTACAGTTAAAAATCCACCCTTGCAAGGATCTTATGTTAACTTACAGATGTTGTGCTACGGCATGGATTGCCACCAATTGATTTACCTTGCCTAAAAGCTATTTCTGGGAGGAAGCGCAAGTACACCATTCACAAATAAACCAAATAAGAGTTTTACAAAGACTGTATCCTGAAAGATTATCAGTGTACCACGAGATTTCTATATAAAATAACGGGAAGAAAGAAAACACAACAAAAACCCAGATCAAGAAAAACAAAACAAAATCAAAACATATTTATCCCTTAAGTTCCACATTCAATTTCATGGAAGTTTAAACTGCAACAATAAAATGTGCATTTTTCTTTTTCTCAGTCATGTAAAGCATTTAAAACTTTAAAAAGCAATCTTACCTTTTATACTTTTTCTCTTGCTCAAGGACAAAAGAACTGACAGAGGATTATGGAAAAGAAGCTAGTGTATGAGGCATCAATATATTCAGCTGCTGAACTAAGTGTACAGTCAGAGCTAACACTGAATACACTGATCGACATTAAAAAGTGAATATAGGAAACATGGAGAAAGAGAAGTCAGACCCTGAAAGGAACAAAAGGAGTAAAATCTAATTTCTGAACATCCCAACCAGAATTTAAAATTTGTATTTTAAAATGAATCTAGACTACATAAAACATACTTCAGTGTCATATTTAAGGAATTTATTTAGCAGATTTTTGCATATATTCACAGATTTTTAATTTCTTTTGCATAAGGCCTAAATTCTTTACTTCTGTTGTTTACTATGTTGCTTAAATCTGATGCAAAAACAATTTCTTTTAGAACCAATTTTAAAAGCTTGATTGCCCTATATATGCAAGTGAGAAAATCTAGTCCATAATAAATGCTAAGTTATTTATATATGAAATATGCGTATGTTTACAAGCATATATATAGCATGTATGCAAATAGTTTAAGAAAGACTAAAGAAATAAATAAGGTGATTCATTAAAATAATTAAGTAATGAAAACGAAAGAGGTTAAAAAAAGGAAGGGGGAAAAGTCAAAGCACTTACCTTATTCTTTCTTCAGATTCATCTGTGCTGTAAATGGATGCCCCCTGCCTCGTTGACACCCTGACAGTCTGTGGTTACTTAATAAACTCATACCAAAACATACAAAGGTTCACTGAGCTCATTTTTCATTGCTGAGAATTAAAATATCCCCTTAAAGACACCACCCAAAGAGAACTAGTTTTTACCTTTTTGTTTTAATTTTTCAGAACATTCCCACCAGTAAAATAATATTAAGGCCGTGAAATGCCTGACACGTAAAAGGTTAATATCTTCAGAATTAATTTTTAGCAAAATTCATTTCCTCATAATTTGCTAGTAACATATCAGGGTTTAAAATAAATAAAAGAACAAAGAATCAATCAAAACCATACATATGAGTTGTTTAATATTTCTCAGTGTTAGACAATAACCATTTATGAGTAAATTTCTTATTGGTCAATCATGGTTGGTGCCTATATACACAGCACTGGGAAGAAAGGATGTGGGATTTGTGGGCAGTAGGGATTATATGAGACCTCATCTTCCCAAATGCCTCGAAAATAGGATGACATTGCAAAGGCTACAAATGACAGATGAAGAATTTAGTCTCCACTCAAAGTTAGGAGTGGTGACAAAGAAAAACAACCCTAAGGCAGGATGGTAACTAGACACTATTTAGCAGAAATAAACAGTCTTCTAAGATACGCTTAAATTAGTTAAAACTAAAACTAGAATTTTTATTATGGCCTTCATGAAAAATTTGATTTCCCCTCACTTGCACTTCAAAATTTTTCTCAAAACCTGGGGAAAATTAAGAACAGAATGAAAAACCACATGTTCAAAGACATTTTTCTAAATCAAAATTACACACATACATATCCTAAATAGCAATTTGCAGGTAACAAAACCATGCTTATAGAGCCAAGGATGTATAGCTCAGTGGTACAGAACTTGCCTAAGGTATCACCCTGGATTCAATCATCAATATATAAAGAGGAAAAAGAACTATAAGCTATCACATAAATGAAAGGCTCTTGGTCACAACACATTTAACACTACTGAAGTTGAATTTCTTGCTTTTTGGTTACTTAAGTAATTTTAACTTAGCCAATCATTTCAAAACCACCAGTTTCTACTATTGAAATATATTCATGTACATAGTAAATAAGCTCTATAATAATCAACATTTAATTTAAA
>NW_024431224.1:0-22160 GCF_017639785.1 Mesocricetus auratus
GCATGTGCCTTGGTACATCAATGAATGTCATCATGGACTAGAGGTAAGTCTGTATCCCAATCATCTATGGCCAATGACTTGGATACTGGTCAAGAAACTGGAACAATTATCCATGGTAAGAGTACCTAATATCACTGAATATAGTCTGTGCAGAACTATATCAATGAGTTTTGTTGGTTGATGTCCTCTCCCATAAGAAGTATAACACTTGACTAAGAAACTTAAGGACTCCAACAAATCCAGCCCCATGTAAGTTTTCCTTCTTACATGTCTTCAGAAACATTTTCTGACAATTATTAGTTTAGACTGAAGTTGATGTAGGATATGTAATTTTCTCTAATTTGACAGGTGGTGAACTGAGTCTATCTGAAGGAATTTAAGAGCTTTGTTAGAGAGTGTCAGCACCACATGGGAAATTTGAGTTTATTTAGTGTCATATTGAGTCTTAGTCATTGTGTTCTATATCCTTGGAGTTGAACACACATTGTTATTTTCAGAAAATTGAGTTTTATATGTTTTTTGTTTATTATGTGTAATTCTTCAAAGAAAGTTAATACTTCTTCCTTTTTATATAAAGTGATAAAATTAAATACTCTCCCCACATGCATCTACAAAACCAAATACATTTTTACTACCATATTAATTGCTTAGTTTTCATTAACTTCTGTTAGAAAAGCTGATATATATATATATATATAATATATATTAAATATATTAAAATGAAAATATACTCAATTTGATGTATATTATTATTTTATTTGTAAATAATGAATTTTAATATTTATGTATGCATTTATTCATAAGTATTCCTTAATATATAATTAGTACTTTCTTTATTTGTATCCATCCTGTATTTGACATTCTTTACCTCTTTTTCCTACTTCCATGCGAATTCCCCATTCCCATTATTCATCCTCCACTATTCCCTCCTACTCATTTTAATGTATGATTATATCTTGTGTGATTATTTTCTTGTGTGATTATATCTTCTGTGATTTTTTCCTTCTTCTATCTATTCCTTTATTTCATTTCCCCATATTTCTCTCTTCTTTCCCTTTATCTATTTGTAAATATTCCTTTTAAGGAGCTGAAGATTGTGTTCATGGACCAAGTACATTTTAGAAAATGGTTTTGAAAGTGAACAACTTGCCCATTGTCAATACACTGTGTTGGGAGAACTGTAGATTGGAAGGTCACTTGACTGGGACAGTGCCTGCAGGAGTCTCTCATCATGCCCTGAAACTTGCTCCAGCTAATGCTGCAACTTTTCTGATCTGGAGGAGGAAAGCAGACAGTTAAAACATAGTCCTACTGGGGTCCTTCCATGTAAGATGACCTCACAAAAAGCAAAATTGTGCCTGATGCTCAACACTGATCTTTTGACAGAAGTCATTTTTTATATCCCTAAGGAACGACAGTAACTTGTCCTGGAATATTTTCAGCCTCTAACAAGTGTCACAGGTTGATCCTAGTGTTATATATACTCTATGAGAAAGAACAGAACATTCCCCAACAGACTTGGAACAACATTATTACAAAATTAATAGCCTATTAAATCCATGGACAACAGGATAGGAGAGTTAAACAGAATGTTCATGGTGAATTACCCTTGGAACATTTCATTGTATAGGGAGACACAATACAATATTGCAGCTTAAACAACTGGAGCAGGTATAAGTGTAGACTGCACATGGGCCTGGCTTGTTTTTCCTTATCTTTTAAAATCACTATAATTTTTATTGAGAAGTACAGTGCACTGGCAAGATTTTTCCAATTGTCTAGACATATTATTTTGGAAAAAGAGTAACAGTGTAGAAAGTTTTGAGCTCATATCAGATATGCATGGCATGGATTAGACAACAGAGGGATGTGAGCAACCTGGGAAACAGAATGTAGTGCCTCTAGGGGAGCCTAGACATAACTGTAGTTTGGAAACTTATTGCTACAGGAAACAAACCAGCCTGAGTTCAACTCCTCAACTGCTAATCCTCTCAGAAACAGAATTTTTTCCACAGGAAGCAAATGCACACTGCAGAGAGGCTGGAATCTACAGAATTCATCCCACATGTGGAAGTTACTAAAGGTTTTCCAACCAATTAGAGATATCTATTTTGGAAGAAGGAGGTGCTGCAGGTGCTGTCCCATGAGAGATTAATTGGCCTTTTTCCTTTGCTGCTTTTTATATTCTTTCTTTATTCTGTATGTTCTGCATTTTTACTACTTTGTTGCATGAGGATTTCCTTTTGTGGTACACTCTCTTTGGTGTTCTGTAGACTTCTTGTACATTCATTAGCATGTTTTCTTCTAGGATTTTGTTGAATATGTTTTCTGACCCTTTGAGGTGCATTTTTCACCTTCTTCTATACCTATTTCTGTTAGGTTTGGTCTTTTCACAGTGTTTCATGTTACCTGGATATTTTGTTTTAGGGATTTGTTGGACTTAAGATTTTCTGTGGTCCATGAATCTATTTCCCCTAGTGTATCTTTAAAATCAGAGATTCTGTCTTCCATCTCTTGTATTCTAATGGTTATGCTTATATCTGTATTACCTGACTGACTGCCCAGCTTTTCTCTTTCCAGCATTATATTTAATTTCTGTGTATTTGTTTTGAGGAATTGTACACGTGTAGCTAATGAGTTGCTGCGGACGATGAAAGGTAGAAGAGAGAATCAGATATCCTAGAAATGGAGCTAGGAACATTGATAACCATGTGGATGTTGGGAAACAAACTTGGGTCCTTTAAAAAGATCTGCCTGTCCTTAAAACCACTGTGCAACAGGAGTCTTATGATATGGTCAAAAGTCACAATTTTCAGCCCATCTCAAACTACAAGTTCAGAGTGAACCATTAGACCTCCTGGTTTTCTCTTTCATTTCTCACAATGCCAGTTTTACTTTTGAATTTCAATTAAAACTGTTTTTGCCAGGCATGCCTGGCACAATTTTAAATCCCAGTACAAAGGAGACAGAGTCACTGTGGATCTCTGTGAGTTTGTGGCTATTCTGCTCTACAGAGTGAGTTTCAGTACAGCCAAGATTCTTTCACTTATACACACTCTCAAAATAAAACCTGACAACTTTTCAAGCTCAGGGTGGTGTTGCAGTCCTCTAGTCCCAAAAGTTGGCAGGCAGAGAGAGCAAAACTCTGAGTTAAATACCTGACATTTGAACAAATTTTGAACCACAAAGCAAGGGTGACTCCCTCTGGTAGACCAAGCAAACATGAGTCTTCTGACATTGATGGGATACTCCCACCACAACTCTGGTTAGAAGTGAGCTTGGGGCCCTGTCACAGGCTCAACTTCTGCTTGTCCTCACTGGCATGTCCTGGCCTGCGAACTGCAAGCAGGTCAATTGAACCCTGGGGACCAAGCAACTATAAGCCTGTTGATGTTCCTGTGCTGGTCCTGCTCCCAACCATAAGGTGAGAGAGTGCCTCAGACACACCTGTACCCACTGAGAGACCCATCAGTGTATTGAACTTACTTGTAACCACTGGAAAAGAATGTTGTACTGGTAAACACCAGGAGAGGAAGAGACCACTCACCTGCACCCACTCCATGAAGGAATGCAAAGATGACATTATAAGCACACATTCAAAAACAGAAAAAAATATGAGGGTAAATGTGTTTAGGGACTTTACACCAGGAACATCTGAACATCTCTGTACAGATCTTAAAAACAACTTCAATAAGATGATACATTCCCTAAAATAGGAAATGGGAAAAATCCTTTAAAGAAATGGAAGAAAAGACTAACCAATAATTGCAAGAATCAATTCAAACAGTGCAAGGCTTTAAATCTCAAATAGAGACAATGAAATAGCACAGTCTGAGAAAATCTGGAATGAGAAAAGCTGAGTAAATGATGCGGAACTACAGATGCAGGAATAACCAAAATAATTCAAGTGATAGAAGAGAGAATAGCAGAAACTGAAGATTCACTAGGAGAAATAAATTCATTGATAAAATAAAATCTTAACTCCAACAAATCACAAACTCACAAGATCCATGAAAATATGGGATACCATGAAAAGGCCAAACCTAACAATAATAGATATAGAAGAGTGTGAATGAACCCACCTCAAATTTGCCAAAATCATATTCTACAGAATCATAGAAGAAAACCTTTTGCCCTCCCTGAAAGACCACACTGAGTCTGACCACAAATCATTCTTTAGTGTCTTCTGGTACTTTCCAGGTGCTTAAGGTGAGTAGGGGCCCTGCTATGAGGCCCAAATCTCTAGATCCCCGACTCCATCTCCCTGGGTGTTTTCTGCACCCAGAGATGACCTGTGCCTCCTGGAAGGATCACCCTGCGTCTGCCCACACCTGTGACTTCTGGGCCTTTCCAAGTAATTAAAGTGAGTGGAGTCCCTGCTCTGTGCTACAACTCCCTACATCCCCAGATTCTTCTCCCTTGGCATTTTCTGCACCTAGAGATGATCTGTCTGATCCAGGAGATGACCACCCTGAATTTGCCCACATGTCAGTCTTCAGTGTCTTCTGGTACTTTACTGGTGCTTAGTGTTGGTGGGGGCCCTGCTCTAAACCCCAACTCCATACATCCCCTCTTCCATTTCCCTGGGCATATTCTGTGCTAGAGAAGACATGTCTCCCACAGATGGACCACCCTGAGTCTGCCCACATCTCAGTTTTCCACGTCTTCAGGGCCTTTCCTGATGCTTAAGTTGAGTGGTGGCCCTACTCTGAGCCCTAACTCCTTACATCCCATGATCAGTCATCCTGGGTGTTTACTACAACTAGAGAACACCTGCACATCCCAGAAGGATCAACCAGTTTCTGTTCACACGTGAATCTTCTGGTCCTTTCCCAGTGCTTAAGGTGAGTGGGGTCCCTGCTCTGAGCCCCAACACCCTACATCCCCAGCTCCATTATCTGTGCCTTTTCTCTGCCTAGAGAAGTCTTGCCCCTTTCGGAATGACCACCCTGAGTGTTCCCACACCTCAGTCTTCAGTGTCTTTCAGTCCTTCAGGTGCTTAAGTTGGGTGGGGGCCCTGCTCTGTATCCCAAATTCCTTATCCCTTGCTCCATCTACCTTGGTGTTTTCAGCGCCTAGATAAGACCTATGCCTCCTGGTATGATCACCCTGAGTCTGCCCACTGATGTGTGTTCCAGTCTGTTCCCAGGGCATAAGGTGTGTGGGGTCCCTGTTCTGAACCCCAAATCCCTACATCCCTGGCACCTTCTCCGTGGGCATTTCCTGTGCATATAGAAGAACTGTCCAGCCCTGGAAGGACCAACTTGAATCTGCCCACACCTCAGTCTTCATTGTCTTCTGGTCTTTTCCCGGTTCATAAGGTGAGTGGGGGCCCTGCTCTGAGCCCAAACTTCCTACATGCCTGTACCATATACCAGGGCATTTGCTGTGCCTAGAGAAGACCTATGCTTCCTTGAAGGATCACCCTGAGTTTGACCACACCTGTGTCTTCCAGTCCTTTTCTGGTGCTTAAGGTGAATGGGGGCTCTTTTCTGAGACCCAACCACTTACATCCTTGCCTCCATCAACCTGGGCGTTTTCTGTGCCTAGAGAAGACCAACACCTCTTGGAAAGATCATCCTGAATCTGGCCACACCTGTGTCTTCTGGTCCTTTCCCAGTGATTAAGTGAGTGGTGACCCTGCTCTGAGCCCCAAATCCCTACGACCCCAGCTCCATCTCCCTGAGCATTTTCTGTGCCTAAAGAAGTCAAAGGCATTCAGGAAGGATCACCCTGTGTCTGCCCACACCTGTGTCTTCCAGTCTTTCCTAGTGCTTAAGGTGAGTGTGGGCCACGCACTGAGCAGCAACTACCTACAGTCCAGGTTCTGTCTCCGTGAACAACCCCAGTAGCACAGACATTGAGATGGATAATTAATAAAAGGGATATCCTGAAAATGAGAATTTTCTGTAAGGCAAACAGCATAGTCAATAAGACATATGGGTAGCAAAAGAATTGGAAAAGACTTTCAAAACCTCACTTTGTGTAGAGGCCTGATCTCAAATATCAAACAAAGAACTAAAAAAGATAGTCACAAAACACCAAATAATACAATTAAAAATGGGGTGCAGATCAAAATAGAGAATTATGAACAGAGAAATGGCTAATGGTCAAAAGCTCTTAAAAATTGCTCAACATCCTTAGGCACAAAGGCAATGCAGATCAATATATCTCTGAGTTATCATCATTGCCTGTAATGATGGGAAAATAAAAATCACCAGTGACTGCTTATACTGGAGAGGATGTTGAGAAAGTGAAACACCACATCATTGCTGGTGGGAATGGAATCTTGTACTGTCACTTAGACATTAGTATGGAATTTTCACACTAAAGAAAAGCAAATAAGTATACCTGAAGATCCAGCAATTCAATAATTAGGCATATATTCAAATGCTGTATATTCATACCACAAGGAAATGTGTTCAAATTTGTTAAAAGCATAACAATGTGTAATAGCAAGAAACTTTAGGCAAACTTGATACCCATCGGTTGAAGAATGGAAGAAGAAAATGCAGTCATATAAACATTGGAGGACTCTTCTGCAGTAAAAACTATAACAAGTTGAAATATGTAGGCTAAGGATGAAACAAGAAGAACAGATGCTGAGTGAGTTATCCCATACACATAAACATATATATGGCATGGAATCACTCATATGTGGGTATTAGACATAGAAAAAAGGCTAACTAGCCTACAGACTGTGTACTCAGTGAAGTTAGAAATCAAGACACTTACATTATACTCCTGAGAAAAGGATAGGGATGAGATCTCGTTTGCAAATACTAAACTCTGGGATATCTATACTAGACAATATTCAGAGGGTAATACTCCCATAGATATACATCTATAAGTTAAATGTCAGACTATTTTAATCATAAAACAAAGGACCAACGGACTTTTACTCCGTTAGAGAACATGTTGTGCATAGTACAGAAGAAAAGGGAGATCCCAGAATCCCATTGACAAAAGATTATCACAGTCTATATTATTAATAATAGGATGTTTCTGAAATCTGAAATTCAATATCAGATTCAAAGTTTCTTTTTTTCCTATGACAGCAGTTCTTAAAGTGTGAGCCAAGATTCCCAGAATGATCTCATATCACATATCCTCAACATCAGATATTTACATTAGAGCTCAGAAGAGCTGCAATATTTTAGTTATGAAGTAACCATGTAATATTTTTATAACTGAGTGTCTATGTACACTTTGAGCTTGGAAGAAATTCTGATGATAGGTTTTTCATAGATAGAAGAATGTGTAATATAAGTACATAGGATTTCTGAGGAGGAGCTGACACTTGAATATCAGGCACTCTCTTTTACAATGGAGAATATATACTCCTTTGGCCATATAGGAAACACTAATACATTTTCAGCAGACATTTCCTTACCTTGTACAATACAATCAAGTATAGTCCTACAACATTCTCCTCAATTTACAATCTCCAATGTAATTTTGATTATCCATATCTCTTGAGTCCTGCAAGAGATATGTCAACAGTCTTAGTTTTCTTGAAAAGCTTGTCTGTCTGTTTTCCAAATAAATTATACAGTAAGTTTTGTGTTCAGCAAACCTACCATATCTGAGCTGCAATGTTGAGATCACACAGTTTCTACTGACTGAAATGCAAGCAGTAGGTAGATTCCAGGCTTTGTTTTCTGTCTTTTTCTCTGTGATCTACAACTACAGTGAACAACTCAGTAAGTATGCAAAGCAATGTGCTCATGCTCACAAAAGGGAGATACTAGATCTCATTGTGTCAAATGGAGAAGTTCTCACTTCGATCATTCATAGAGTTAATCAACTCAGACAAAATTTTAGAGGAGAGAGTGTGGCCAATGATGTTGTTTTAATTCACTATTCCATACATTACCTTGTAAGGAAAAGCACAATCCAGGAAAATTCTTGTCATATTTGAACTCTTCAGAAAGTATAGGAAGCCTCTGTCACTGGGAACTCCACTGAAGGCATGAGAGAAATCTTCACATTCTTCTCCAAGTTTAGATGTAATTTCTTGGATCTGGGTTCTCAAACTTTTAAATAACTTGAAAAATGTTATCATGAAGAACAGAAACATCCTACTTCTGATGAAAAATTGTCAGTAAATGGCCTGGCTGTCAAGGTAGATTTTCTGAATTTTTTAATGTGGCTTCAAATTAGTGTTCCCATAATTTCCTTTGGAAAATGGAACATTTAAGTGCCACCAAGCAAAGAGGGATATGGTCTCCATAACTGTCAGTTCTCCATGGAAACAGGATAGGTCTAGTGTTAGCATGAATTTCAAGAAGTTATCATAATAATTTTGGGTCATAGAGGTTAGTTTTAAACACCAGTTACGATTGTAGATATTCCTAAGTATACACATGGTATTCTCTTTAACTTTCTTCTCATAGGAAGTTATCTCTCAAAAATACAGTACTGGTAGTGAATGTCTGAATTCCCCTCATTGTATATGGACTCCTGCATGCCACTCTTAGTTAACTAATGAAAATCTGATACTATGCTCAAGTGGGGAGCAGAAATATGTTAATTTACACATATGAGAATTACCAAGCCTACCTTTGTGTAGTAGTTTAGGTTTGATGACTTCTCGTTTGGTCTTACCTTTTCCCTCTTTTAACTGAAAGAGAAATATTGAGAACCAGAGGCATAGGATTTCATTTCTTCTTGTTACCAATGGTAAGGAGGCATGATTTTACAGTCCTGTTTGCACTCAGTAGTATATATAACATCCTCTGATTAGAGAAGGAACTTCTTAGTCCAAGTTGAGAACAGAGGGACATTCTACACCTACTTTTCTGGAGGGGAATATACAAACCTGTTTTCTACTGCATATGAAGTTCTGAGACCTTACTTCAAGTGTAAATGTCTTAGAACATGAAGAATAGATAGGGAATATTTGTACTAACAAAAGTAGTACAAACATCATTATTCAAATACCATGGGACATAAAATACTTAGGCAAGAGAGTCAAAATTATAGTATGATGTTTAAGCACACATATATATGTGTGTGTGTGTGTGTGTGTGTGTGTGTGTGTGTGTTACATACAAAGAGAGGGATATATATAGAAAGCCTGGCTAGAAAATGAAAAGTTTTGTGTCTTTTGGGAAGAGATTAACTTTATGGAGAAAGTCGATGAAGTAGTTGGTAATTTTCCACAAAGCGCTGAGTGGGAAGAAAATATCCTAAATTTTCCTGGTCAAATGCCAAACGTGTCAGAAAACCTTTGAAAGAAAACCACCATCCTGAAAACTACAGGTAGAAGTCAAATGAATAGTCCTGTGTCCTTTGTGTACAGGATACATGTTCTAGTTTTCACATATGTGATAAGAAAACAGTTCTAGGAAAGTTAGAGATCAATCTGATATTTGTGTATGGGAGCAAAAAAACATAGAAAATATTACAAGCTTACACAGCCTATTAAACACATGAAAAACATTGATATGAAATAGTGTAGATGAAGACATTTCAGGAAACTTATTAAAAGGAAGAGAATATTCTACAGAAAATAGATTAAATAGTAAAGCACGAGTGAAGATTTGGGAGGGGAAAATGTAAATAAAATGTATGTTCCGATGTAACCTTTCCCTGGAACCATATACTTACAGTGATGTCTCAAAGATCCAGTGGAAAGGAAGGAAAAGAACTTATTCAATAAACATAAGGGCCCCTAGAGTTGGGGGCAAACGTGCATGGTGCCCAGACTGCCTGAGAAGGAATAAGAGTGGTCCCATGCCATGTATGCCATTTAAAAGGAGATATATACAACAAGAGTATCTCCTGATAAATCTTTCATGAGACTAGGGTACATGAAAGAATCCTTTCTTTTGTTGTGAAAATTTCTGGTAAATTTTCTGCAGGGAAGTCAGTGCAACTGATCTGAAGAAAGGAAAAATAATGTTGATGTGCAAGTCTCTAGAGTGGTAGTATGAGGAAATTTTGGAAAAGTAAAGTAGTGAGGAGACTTCTGGAAAAAGACATTGCAGAATGAATCCATTTTGAAAGAATTTGATGATGTGAAGCCTCCATGCACAAAGGTTATCTGCAAAAGTGCTGTCTGTCTTCCTACATCGTATAGAGCACCTTAGAGAAACCAAAAGCTGGGAGTGAGGTCTCAACTGGAAAATAAGGGAGAATTATGTTCCTGTGGATCAGAGATTTGCTGGACTCCATCATGAGGAACTACTTGTGCAATACTGAGTGCTCCATGTTCTGTGGGCATCTGTTTCTGTTGGCCTTTCACATAAGACATATTTGGCTCCCTTTCATACAGGCAGATGGATTGAGTCCCCACGCCTAGGAAGGAATAGGTATCAAAGTCCTGTCTACAGGTATGAACAGTGGGAGATGTCTTTATGGAATGACAAAATCCCAGGAGTACTGGATGAAGAGAAACAAGTGTCCACAGTGAAATTTTTAGGTGCAATGTTGTCTAAAGATTCTTCCACTTGTGTGAATGATATTAGTGAAGGTCCAATATATCTCGATTTTCCCTGTGTCTTTGGTTTAGATAAGGGGAGTTCCAGAGACCCAGAAAAATGCAGCACTTGGTCAATGACATATATGTAATATGAGTTTTGTGTGAGGACACTGCTGAGGATCACTAGGTAGGGGAATTGCTGATTACTTCCTTGAGGAGGGAATATGTGTATATGTCCATTCTGCAGTAATGGATAGTGTTATATGTCCTTGAATGAACTGCAAAGGCTGAGAAGAATTGGGAACAAAAATAATTTGGTCCACAGTCCCCTGTGCAGGGAATGCATCAGTAAGAACTTCTCCAACCACATGTGGATAATTAAAATTCTCCTCCAGAAACACTGGAAATAACTTGGTCATCTTCTGAGGATAAAGAAATATGTGGACACTCAGACATCACCATGATAAAATCAAAGTCCCATTAATCAGTTGTGTTAGTGGTTAGGCATCTTTCAGCTCTTAAGGATGCTCAGTGAGTTTGTGGGTCACGGGTTTGCAAATCTAGGCCATAGTTTTTTGTTTGCATTCTCAGTTGTGGACTGTGTTTGGAGATTGATAGTATCCTGTGTCTGTCCTGAGATTAATGGAATATCTACCGACGCAGATATACCAAGAGGATTGTCAATGTCCCATTGATCTTTTCTACTGGATGTTGGACCTCCCTCAAATGTTAAGGCAAAAGTAGGAATGTGTGGGTAATTGGATATTTTGCCTGAGGAAGTGTCACCAGCATGTTATAATTGAGGCTGCCTGGTGTTGTGTTCACTGTATTAATCTACCTTTCCAAGAATAGGCCCATCTGGAATCCAATTTGTAATAGTCAGAATGAATGACCTCTTCCTCTGGAAGGATATATGTGTAGGTGTCCAGTCTGTCGAATTGGATAGAGTTACAGACCCATGAGTGACATGCAATGGCAGAAAAGTTCCAGGGCCAGAATAAGATAAATCCCCAGACCATCTAAACAGGATTGATCATGCAGAGGTTAACACTCAGATTTGGACTGTGTTTGGACAATTCTACTAGACATGGAAACAATCTGTGTTGGTTCACAAAGAAATGCCAAGTCTAGAGATACAGATGAATCAAGAACAGTGTAATATGACATTCATAGTTTTACTGGCTGCTTGGCTTCCCTCATCTGTTAAGGAAGATGTGAAAAATTATAGGTCATAGAAATACTTCATTGACAAATTGTATCAGAATGTGATACATTGAGTTTTATATGTGTTGTTGTTTTCCATTACAGTCTCTCTCTTCTACAGGTGGTACATCTGAAACGCAACTTATGAGCGGCATAATGAGAGATATCTCCTTTAGGACAGGGCATATGTGTGTATGTCCAGTTTGCAGGAAAAGGAAGTATTACAGGGTCTTGAGTGGACTGCAAGGGCAGAAAACTTCAATGGCAAGTGTCAAATGCTTCCACAAACACCTCAGAAGTTGAGTGGTAATCAGGAAAACCTCTCTCAGCTGTGGGATGTGTTTGGGATTTGACAGTAGAGATGCAAGTAACCTAAGCATGTCCTGGGATTAATTATAGGTACCGAGCCCCGGATGTTTCAAGAACAATGTCAAAGTCGTATTCAAATTTTGAATTGGACGTTTGCACTCTCTCAGTTGTTAAAGAAGAGGTGGCAGGATGTGGGACAAAGTATTTATATCTGAGTAATTGTCATCAGGATGTGTTCTACAGAAGCTTCCTTGTGCAGTGTCAGCCTGATGCATTCCACTTATCATGGAAGAGGATGTCATGGGGTCAAATTTGATAGAGGCAAGAGTTGTCAGAATTCCACCTGAGTGGGATATGTACAACCTTCAAATAGGCAGGTCTGGAGAGAGTTTAGGACATTTCACTAAACGCTAAAGGAATTACAGTGTCAGGGAGAGAGCAAATTCGGTGCAGAGCCCCCTATACTGTGGGCACATCACAGAGAATACCCCTCTAAACTGTGCATGTTGCAAGTCTTCTAAATGTATAGAGTAAGTAAAATTGGTGTCTACCAAGAAGAAGGATTTTCTGGAGATTCAGATGTCGCAATAATAATATCAGTGTCCCTTTTGTCAGAAGTAGTTATTGTTAGATCATCTGCAGCAAATTAGGCAGGGCATTAAATTTGTGAGTCAAGTGTCTTCAAGTCAATGCCATTGTTCCCTGTTTGAGAGATACTGAAATTGCCTTCTGCTGTGGTTTCCTGCTTCAGTCTGCTTCTCCTAGATGTAGTACGCATGGGTCCCATTTTGGAAAATGGAGAATGGGTAAAGTCTTCCTCTGGGGATGGCAGATGTGTGTATGTCCACTCTGGAGGAATGGAGAGTGTTATAGGCCCTTGAGTGAAGTGCAATGCTGGAAAAGATGCAGGACAAGATGGTTGCACAGGATCCTCTGAACATGAAGGGTCATGCAGAGCCACACCCTCGGTTGTTGACTGTGTTTGGACATTGCTAGGATAGTTGTAATTAACCTGTGCCTGTTCTGAGATTAATGGAAGGTCTAGAGAACCAGTTGTACCAAGGACAATGCCAATGTCCCAGTCATCTTTTGTGTTGGTTGATGGGCCTCTCTCTGATTTTAAGGCATATATGGGTGGTTGTAGGTCTTCATCGTAAGATTTGCCTGAATATGTGACATCAGAATGTGATATATTGAGGCTTCCTTGTGTTGTTTCTTGCTGTTTAAATCTGCCTCTCCCAGAGGAGGAGAATCTGGAATCGACTTTGTAAGATTCAGAATGTGGGATACCTTCCTCTGTGCTAGGTATATGTGTGTACGAACACTCTGCAGGTTTGGATTGTGTTACACGGCCTTGAGTGGAATTCAAGGGTAGAAAACTACCCTGGCAAGAGCCAAATGCTTCCACAGACAACTCTGTAGTTGAGGGTTCATCCAGAACACCTCTCTCAGTTGTGGACTGTGTTTGGGTTTTGACAGTAGAGATGCAAGTTACCTGAGCCTGAGCTGGGATTAGTCGTATGTCTAGAGACCCAGATTTACCTAGAACAATGTCAACGTTGCATTCAAGTTCTGTATTGGACGCTGGGCCAGTCTCAGATGTTAAAGCAGAGGTGGAAGTTTGTGGGACACAGGATTTCCGGCCTCAGCAATTGTCATCTGGCTGTCTTCTACCGAGGCTTCCTTGTGCTTTGTCTGCCTTTTGCATTCCTCTTTTCATGCAGGTTTGGATTGTGTTACATGCCCTTGAATGTTTCAATCTCCCTCTCTTAGGATATGAAAACATGTTTCTCATTTTGTATGAGGGAGAATGAGTGATACTCTCTTGCTGGTAGGGAGTTTGTGTGTATTTCCATTCTGCAGGAATGGATGGTCTTTCTGTTTCTTGATTGAAATGAAAGGGCCCAGTAAAGCATAATTGGAACAAAATTGTGTTCCAGCCACCTCTGTAAAGGAAGCATCAGCCAGAACACTCTCCTTAATTGTGGATTGTGTTAAGGCCTCTCCAGTTGTGTTAGATGTAAACTGGGACTCTTCAGAAAATGAAGTATTGCCTGTAGTAACAGGAGCTGCCATAATAATGTCTGTGCCCCATTCATCAGAAGGGGTTGGTGTTAGGGACATGGTCAGTTCTTAAGAGATGGTGGGGAGTTACTGGGTCAGATTTTAGCAACTCCAAGCCATTGAGATTTGATGGTGTTCAACTGTTGCTTATTTTTGGAATGATTTCCTATTTCAGTATACTTCTCCTAGTGAAGGAATGTCTTGACCTCATGTTGTAAGAGGGAGTTTGTGGTATCTGCTCCTCCAGGGAGGGCATATCTGTATATGTCCAGTCTTTAGGAATAGATATTGTTACTGTACCCTGACTGAATTGCAACGGCACAAAAGTCCCAGGGCCAGAGCAAAATTTGTCCTCATTCCTCTCTGAGAGTGATGAATTAGCCAAACCTCCTCCCTCACATTATGGTGCTGTGACAGTCCCTTCCAGATAGCATGAAGTATCCTGTGTCACTTCTGTGAATGATTTGGTATCTACAAATAAGTTTCTCCCAGGAGTAATATCAAGGTCCCATTCATCAGATGTATTATGTGCAAGGCCTTGTGCATTCAATAAAGATTGAATTGGGAAGATCTCTGCTTCCCATGGACAAATGTAGAGGTGACCCTACCCCCTGGAACAGATTTTGAAAATTTCAAAACCTGATCAGTAAATGGGGCAGTTTTCATGGACTTTTGATTTGATGGGGAGTTTACCAGTTCATGTTGATCAGAGGAATATGGTCTAGCTGTTACTTCATAGTTTTCTGTCATCTTTGCTTTGTCATCTCTTTGTCCATGTCCTGAAGACCTTGCAGCAACTCCACTGCAGAGTGGACAACAGTCCACATTCTCTTCCAACAGAAGTGACATATCCAAGGATCTTGTCGCCTTCACAGGTCTGGGCTGAAAATATGAACTAGGTCTTTTTCTGATGACAGGATGAAAAGCAGATAGACTGGGATCGCTGCTCAGTGTGTTTCTCATGATCTCTGGGACCTTCAAAAAGAGTAGTCTCTTTTCTTTCTTGTCCTGACTCAGATCTTTTGTGGTGCCCGAAGTGTCTGGATTGTCGGTAAATACTTCAGGGCCTGCATAACAGTGCTGACTGTCTGTATGTCCAGAGTCAGGTAACCAGACCCACCTGCATTTCTGGCCTGCCTCCTGGTCCACATGGGAGTCTCTGAACCTCATTGTGGGCACAGACTTTGGCAGCTGTATTTGATGTGACAAATCCTTCTGGGCAATACTGGTTGGCAAATATTCCAGGCTTTTGGTTGAGGTGTAAACCTCATCATTTGCACCTTGGTTGCTGAGAGAACACGATGTGTGCTCAAATGCCCACAGCCAAGCTGATGCCCGTAGGCCTCTCTCCACTGATCTAGGCAGGTAATTTCTAATACAGTTGAGCAGAGAAAACTGTCTTAAGTCATTTACCTCAGGCAAAGATCCTTGAAGGACGTTTCCCATGTCAACTGGCAAGAAAAAATTGGGTAAGTGATTGTAATTATAGGAGTCTTTACTTCCCAATACCTGTGCACACTTCTGGTAGGCCAAGCGAAGAACTGGAGTGACAATTGGCTTCTAGTAGTGGTCAAATTTCCGGAGAGGGGCTCCGGATCAGTGTTCTCTGCAGGCAAGGAAAGTTCACCGGTGGAGCCTGAACTCCAATGGCAACTGGATATAGGAAGAAGTTAAGCGATCGTGTTTGTGAAAGGCTTTTCTTCCCAAGACCGTTCACTTGTCGGCAGTCCAAGCGAATAACTGGAATGGCAGTTGGCTTCAGGAAGTGACCAGGATTCCAGAGTTATGCTCACGATTAGTGTTCTCTGCTGGCATTCCATAGGTGTGCTCGCGATCAGTGTTCTCTGCTGGCATTCGAGAGTTGCACTCCCGATCAGTGTTCTCTTCTGGCATTGGCAGTTCGTCAGCATAGAGGAGAGGCAGCATAGTAATCCAAGCTCTGGGAAAGAAGAAAAATACTTTGGACTCTCTGCATTAGGGTGAAGCACACTAACTACTTTGGTCACCATTGATAGAGTCCATGACAAGTTGCTTAGGTAAAGAATGAAATGTGAGAACAAAAATATCTGCATGTCATTAATCCCAACAGATAACAGGATGAGGCAGTTGAATCTCTGAGTGGGGGCAGACCGACCTGGAAATAGAGTGCTAGGTAAGTCAAGAATGCACAGAAAATCTCTGCTGAAAAGCTGTTAATGATAATAATAAGTATTATAATAACTACAACAACAATAATAATAATGGTAATAATAATAATAATGTCAGGGATGCTTGAGATACTGCACTCTCCCATGCCTGATATAAATGGTTGGCACCTGATGCACAGAGGTTATCTGTGTGTGCAGTTACTCTTAATGTGTCCAGGTCAAGTAAGTGGCATTATAGAAACAAGCCTTTCTATGTCTATTCCACTATGGCATTAATTATATTCACAATATCTATTTGAAAACAGTTTTAGATAATGAATAACTATAGCAGGACAAAATCTTCACTTTTGAGAGAGTGCAGCTTGTGTTATGCTAGAGAAGAGGAACCACAGAAAAATGTGGTTGTATGTAGTAACCAATTTAAAACATTTTAAAACAAGGATCAAAAGCTGAAATGCAGTGATACAAAGTAACTTTTAGGAGTATCAAGTTGACTAAAAAGACACCATGCTTTTCACAAAAGGCAACCAATTCCCAAGAAAAATTCAAGAACTGCTAAATGTTTTCAGTTTTTGCATTTCCTTGAAATGTGCATTTCTTTACATTCACATTTGCTTCACCGAATGTTTTCTCCAGGATAAGGCAGTCTAACTGAATTTGTTGAGTGGCTGGAAAGATGACACAAATTATTGAGCATTGGCTCCTCCTCCTGCAAAATTGGGATGAATGTCTTGTACGAATCCTATTTCTGCCTCTGGTCCCATTTGTAAAGATACAATTCCCCAGGTTGGGCACAGTGGCAGGATAATAGGCATCTGCAGATTGTTCTTAGAATGCACATGGATCTGCCTATTTTCAGCCAGGATTTTAATATTAGTAAGAACTGCAATAATTACTACATATTAAGTGATGATTTCATGTCAGAAGATGGGAAAAGGATCCTTGGGAAAGCAGTTAACTGAAAGAAAAGGAAGCAAATTCCTGGAAAATGCCAGTAGTTAGAAAGCATAAGTTTGGATTAGTGTTGATTTTCTTCTTCCTCAAGGTGAATAGAAGTGTCATTGAAATATTTTATTGCACAAAGAATTGGATTCATTTTCAGTACATGATGAAGTCTTACTAATATTGGTAATTTAGTAAGCAAAATATTTTATATCACTAAGTCTACCATTAAATTGTATATGATTGAAACTTAAGTGCAGGATAATATGAGAAACCAGATGATTGAATTTGTGCAATTTTGAGATAGAAAGATCTAGGTTCACTTTGTGAAATGTTTCAATAGTCCATAAAAGAAGTGATGAATCCATATTACTTTAGAGATGTACCACATTCTCAGCTTGAATAATTTCTTGTAAATTACAACTTTGGAAATGTATTCATGTGATTATTTTGGGGCCTACAAATTCCTTATCAGTTTTCTCTTTTGTGAGCTCTCTTGATAATCAATAAAACATGAAATCATGGCTATTAATTAAAAAAGATATGGCTCTTATAAAAAACTAAATATTGTGTGTGTGTTTGTGTGTGTGTGTGCTTGTATTGACTTCAATGTCTACATACTGATTTTATCAGGCAAGGGGAGAGAGGCCTCTGATGTTAGCAATGCTGTAGTGTAGCAATGAATTATGATCATGAGTTAAAGGCCATGTTGAATCACATGACAACATCTCTCAATAAAGACCAACAGTAATCAAGCTAATAAATGAAGTTCCTATGATTGTTATTTTAAACTTTATTACATTTTGGTTATATGTTTGATTAAGGATGTCAGATATATCTGGTTAATCTAAAATTAAGTTTATTCCTAAGCATGTCCTTCATATATTCCCTCCTCCTATTCTTACAGTTGGAATACAGACCTCAACATCAAGGTACAACTACAGCAGTGCTGATGATTGAACCCAGGAATTCTTGTATACTAGTTGATTTGTCAGTCAGCTGACTTGATTCTTGTAACTCAACTTATTCCCCCTTCACAAACAACTTAGAAGACCTAGTCTACAGCAACTATTTACTCTCTCTTGAGATAATATTTCATATATCAATTTTTTCCACTTTAACTTGGAGACATTGTATTCTCCCTTGCACCAACAGAATCTGCACTGAACTTCTGTTCTGGTAAATGTAGGTCCCTGCATATAGAATGAAAAAATTTGAACATTAGTGAATAATAGTTGACAATGGATGATAAGTGTGTAGTTAGGCAGTGAGGTAGGAATAAAGAATCTTGAAGAAAGAGATTTCTGTGCTACCTGGTCCCAATGCACTTTGACACAACAAACACACATATCTTATATTAATTATTAAATTCTTGGCTGGTATGTTGATATTCTTATTTACTAGCTCTGTTTTAATTATTAACACACTTCTATTAATCCATGTATTGGAACGAGGCTATGGCTTATCCATTATCTGGCATGTTACTCATTCCATAGAATGCCATCCCTTCTCATCCTCTCTCTCTTTCTTCTTCTTCACAGCTTTCTCCTGGACTGGAAGCACAGTCTACATTTCTGATTGCCTACATGATCATCAGTGTTTTGTTCATCAACCAATAAGAGAAACATATACAAAAGGACATGTGACACCATATCCTCTAATCTGTCTAAAATAGGTTTTTTCTTTTCTTCCATTTTTAATAATTTTTAAAATTATGAACAGTCTTATTTTATATACCAATCCCATTCACTCTCCCTTCCATACTCATATGAACCCCTTAAAAAGAAATAAATAAAAAGAAAGGTTTTAACTTTAACATAGTCAAATTATATATAACAGAACAGTTATCAAGTAAGAACATAGTTACAACAGTTTGTCCATTAACATTTAGTAATATTTAAAGAAAATATTGTATCATCTATCTTATCTGTATGAGTCTCAATTCTTATATGTAGCTAATCTTTTATCATAACTAAGGAAAACTGTGATTATAAATATCTGCCTTCAACTCCATCAAAGCCCACAGAAGGATAATGTAAAAACACTAGAATTGACAGTGACATCTTGCTACCTGGACAGTCAACTGAAGTTCCTATGTAACATTGGGGCATCCATCATCAGCCCATAGGCCACAGTGTGCCTGGAAGTATTCTCAGCCAAGCAGGAAATTTCAAGCTGTCCATCTGCATTGGCAGTTTGTCAGTGATTTTCTGTGTCCTGCAGAAAGTCTGGCAGACTCTTCCATGAAGCAGGAACCATGAAGGACAATTTGAGTTTAGCAATCACTTTCTTCTGGGTCCTGCATGTCCAGTTTATACAGCATCAGGCAAACAGTCAAGGCAAGAACATATCTCACCCAAATGAATACTTACCATGTTGAAAGCAAACTCAATAACGTGTTTCTTCGATGCCCATCTTCCTCTCAGATGTAATTGATGCGGCCAGGAGCAGACATTTCTCATTGTCAAGAATAACCATAACCAATTTTAAATGCCATTTTCTGAAGGTCTTTGAAAGGTTTGAAAACTATCTGTCTGTCTATCTCAAATACATCTCTATATATCTAGAAAACCTAACTTACCTAACTATAAGTTCTGACTATTACAAGAAACTATCTATAATCTGTATTTAATTATGTATTATGTTTTAAAAAATCAGTATGAAGACAATACTTAAAAGGAGGAGAAATATACATATCACAATATTGATTTTGAATTTGTACCAATAAATGATAAACTATACCCATACCAAGTATTCATTTCCATACTATAATCCTCTTTTACCATTGAAAAGAGATTGGTTGTGATCATTAACCAATTCTAAGCAACCCTACTTAAATGTAAAGTAAGATTTATGAACAATATGGGAATTTGGACTTTGATCATTCAAAACTGCTTCCTGCTGTATTGGGGTGCTCTTCATACTATGGGGATCATGACAAAACTCAGAAACCTTGGCCAAGTACTTTTTGTAGTCTGTAAGGCTGTGTCATCTTATCTGTCTTAATTGTTGGAACTCCTGGCCCATTGCTTCCGGGGGTCTTGGTTCAATAAAGCACAGAAGCCTTGAAAGAATCTATTCTCTGTGGAAACAGAAATAAAATATCTTTTCCAAAGTAACATATCCTTATACTTAAATTGTGAAATCAAGGCATTTTGAAAAGATATAAGTTGAATTGATTCAGCAGCACTTATAATCGAGTGTACTTTAGCAGTTGTTCCTTTAGCAATCAAAAAACTGAAAATCACCATAGTATACAGTATCCAGACTATCTGTGTATTTTCAATCTTTACGTGGCTTATATTACTCTATTTCTTTTACTTTTATTTATTTATTTCTCTGAGACAGGATTTCTCTGGAAATCTGTCTGCCTCTGTCTCTGGAGAAAATCCTACCTTTCGTGTGCCACCAGAGCCGGCTTCTCTATTTACCAATATGCCATTTCTTTTTGTCTCTCAATCCTCCATATATTTTTAAACACATTTTAAACCTTTAGAGGTTTTTTTTCATCTGAATCTGACTTTACTGTAAATCTTTATGGGTTATTTTTTGGGCATGTGTCTTATCTGTTAAAACCGTGGCTGTTTAAACTGCAGTTTTTCCAACATGGCAGGCATAAGTTTGACTCCAGCTCACTGTCACAGTCTATGCTGACATGAAGCAAAAGCTGCCAACTTGGAGATGTGGTCACTGCCACTTCCAGCTGTACATACACACCTTTCAATTGTTAGCAGAGCCTCTTAAAAGAACCTTGTTGGTTTTTGGTTTTGTTTTTGTTTTTGCTTATGCTGTAGTCAGGAAGACTTCCTTAAGAGAGCTGCGTGAGTCTCTGTTGGTCGCTAGCAAAACAAAGCCCACCTGAGAAAAATGCTGCTACCAAGAAGCTCTGCTCTTGTCATTCTATGTGGAAATTGAATCCCACAAGTTGACACCATACATAGGGTGAAGCCTTTTCCTCTTCCAGCTGCTTAGTTTCCCCCAACCCTGCCAGCTGCTTGGGCTCTGCCACAGTTGCTGTCCCCAAATAACACACAGGAGGTTATATTAATTATGAAGCTGTTGGCCATTTGTTTGTTTCTTACTGGCTAACCCATAATTGTTAATCTAAGTATTTCTCTTACCGGAGAAAAGGATCCAGACATCTTATTTCTCTGGCGGACTACATTGTCTCTCTTTCCCAGAATCCTCCTCAACTCCTAGTCCCACCTATCTTGCTTCCCTATTGGCCAACAGTGCTTTATTGACATATACACAGGACTTCCCCATCAGAGTGTGGAGGATAACATAAGCTATTTGGAATATTGATTGCTGAGATGAATAGAGTATAGCAAGAAAAAAAGACACATCAATATAGGTAGTCACTATAGGTTTAAAAAAAATCTGGTACTAGAGAATTGTATATACATTCACAAGTATGACCAAATCTAGGAATCTAAGCAAACTGAAGAGGCTACATTAAATGCCTTTCCCCTATAATGAGAATGATGACTACTGTCAATGCCATCATAGAGCCTTCATCCACTAGCTGATTGAATCAGAAACAGAGATTCAGAGCCAACTACTGAGTCAAACTCCTGGTATCTCGTTTCAGAGAGGGAGGAGTGAGGAACAAAATGGTCAAGGTCAGGCTGGGAAAACGCACAGAAACAGCTGACCTGAGTAAGTTTTAATTCACAGTCCCAACTTGAGAAACCAACAAACGACCATTCCTGGCCACTTGAATGTGGGTGTCAGCTAGGAAGATTGGGCAGTCTACAGAGCCTCTGGCAGTGGAACCACGATGGATCCCTCGTGCAGGAATTGTCTTTGAGTGCCCATTCCCGATGAAAGGATATGTTCTTTGCTTAGATATATGGGGGAGGGCATAGGTCCTGCCCCAAAAGACTTGATAGATTTTCATGATTCCAACATGTAAGGCTGCACCTTCCTTGGTGTGTTGATGGGGAATGTTATTGGAGGGGAAATGGGTAGCATGGGAGGATCTAAGGGAGACAGAACTGTGATCAATGAGTAAAATAGGATTGTTTGTAATTTAAATAAAACTTATTAAATAATAATAGCAATAATCA
>NW_024431225.1:0-19547 GCF_017639785.1 Mesocricetus auratus
AGTCTACTATGACCACCTGAGATTTCACTGTTCCCAATATTCTCCCCTTGGGCAGGATCTACTCTACCTGCATCTACCCACAGGTACATTCTTGGCTGCCTCTGCCATGCTGTTTAGTACTCTGACTTTCTAAGTCAGTCTGCAGCATCTAGCACAAGCCCTTCTGTATGGCCATCAATGCTAGGCACCCAGATTGCTCACATTTACCTCCAAATTCCTATCTCCTATTCTGTGCCTGTCCTAATGTCCCAAATTCTGACTGCTCTTGTGAACAAGCTCTGTGCTTTATATGGCACCAGTCCTAAATATAAACACTAATGGGTTCCTTCTTCCCAGAACTCATAACCCCTTTAGGTACCCAGACTTCCCAAGTCCTCCTCTAGGGTCTAGACTGGTGAGTACCCTTAGCATCCCCTTCAAAGCATTTTTACTATGATCATTGCCATGGCATTGTCTATCCAGTCCTCCCTGCACAGCAGGTGATCTCTAGGCTTCCTAGGGATTTCACTGTCTTGGCCTATTCTGACTAACTCAGCTGTCACTGCAGCCAAGTTCTCCATTCTATCCAGGAATGACTTACTTGTAATAACCCGGTAGAACTTATTATGGAGTTTCCACCATGCTCCCAAATTACCAGGTTTCATATGTCCTTCTGCAGGGACTATCCTTACCCCTATTATGTGGCCCCCAACAACTGCCTTGTTGTACAGACTCTCTGAATTTTACTCAATTTTCTAGTCTGTATCTGACATACCTTGCCCCACCTAGTCTGACTCTTACAAACTACTTGTGCTGCAACAAAGCTCTAAGCTTCTTGCAGGACTCACCCTACCTGTAACCACCAAGTTTCCTTCTGTGTTTTTCCACCATATCCTTCAGCACTTAAACTTACCATGCCCTCTGCTATCTTCTGTGTGATTCTCCCAGTACTTGGTGTTTAGACTCCACAGGATTTCATTCCAGTCTAGACCTGGTTGAGATCCAGTGTCTATGACTAGACTATATAACCCCACTTGTGCTACAGCAAAGGTCTAGGCTACATCCTGGACACCCTACATGGATTCACCCACAGACACTTTCTCAGGTGCATCCATCAAATCACTTCCTATATAATCCTATAGGGTCAAGTATGGGTCCCACATCCCATGTTCCTACCTTGATTTTATTGCAGCCAAGGTCAAGGATTCTAGCAACATCTGCCTTACATGCAACATTGCACAGGTTCCCTTCCTCCACTACCAGTGGGTACCAAGATTTCACATGTCCTCCCGAAGAGCCAGGACAATGAGTCCCTTGTTATTCCCATCAAAACTTTCTTTAACCCAATAGATGTAGCCCTTGTCCCAAGTCTTCTCATAGCCCTACTATGTCACCCCCAATGGCAAAGGAGCCAAGGTCTAGATTTCCACCAAACCGGTCATAAATTTCTTCTTTACCCCTCAACCGTGTCACTTTTTACCTATTTGTGATTACTATTCTTGATTATCAACGAACTACATCGGAAATTACCTAAAAATCCAAGTCACTGAGCACACATGTGAGGGATTTTAGTTAATTGGTTTATTTGAGGTAGGAAGACCCAAGTTAAATCGCCATACCTTGAGGTGGGAATACTTACCTTTGGTACGGGCTATATTTTCACGTTCCTGCCTAGGTAAAGCACAAGGAAGAAAGAAATTATTGTTCTTTTCATGCTTGCACATGCTCTTGATTCACTGGTATTAGAGGCTACTTCTTTGGGATTTAGACTAATACTGAAGACCTGCTGAACATCCAGATTTGCAAAGTGAACAACTACTAGATTCCTGGAACTCCCTTTGTAGACAGCCCTTGTTAGATTAGTCAGATCCCAGCCTGTAAGCCATTCTGATAAACCCCATGCATACACATTTTTAGTTGTATTTTCTAGAGAACCTCGACAATATACCATTATTCCCACCTTTACATCTAGGGTCCACACTGACCCCTTGTGTGGGGCTGCAATCAACTCACATGGTATGCAGAATTCCCAAGTCCTCATATGGGGTAAGCCTGGTTGGTTCCCTGGACTTCCCCACTGAAACCTTTCTTTAACCTGCCAGTTTTACCCAGGTCCTACATCCAGTATCCTGGTCTAGTCTGGCCACTTGTGATAGCCAACATCTAGGCTTCCACATCTATTGTACTGGCCTAGTCTGACCACAAATACCTGTGTCTCAGAGAAGTTCTAGCCTTCATCTGGGATGGCCCTACCCACAACTTGCCTCATGTTTGTTATCTAGTTTTCTCTACCACCCCAGTTAGTTCTCTGACTTTGCAAGTCCTCTTCCAGGTTCTAATGTATATGTTATAGCCTCAAAATCCAAGTTCTTTTCCCCCTGCAATCAAATCTATTCTTTATCATATAACCAGAACCATGGACTAATGTGACTCTCACTGTCTGTGCAACTGAGACCCATAAGCTACAGCCGGGTCCATATAATTTACTCCTCAGTACTCTGCACAACATAGCCTACACTGAGACCAAGCTCTAGGATTCTCTCAGTACCTGACCTACCTGCAACCACAATTAGGCCTCTTTGGTACTGCTTCAATCCCAATTCAATGGACACAGACCCCCATGTTATTCTCCATGTTCTATCATGCGTCCCACAGCCCCAGCTCCTTCAAACTCTGTCCAGACATTATTGCCAACCAGCTAATCTCTAGGCTTCTACCATAAAACACCCTACCTAACCATTCACAGGCACTCCTAAAGAAGGATCCTCTGTATCACTAGTAATCTACCTCCACACTGCTCCTCTGCTTGAGCCCAGTAAGTTTCCTAGATTAACAATCTATGATATTCTCATAACACTCTAGCCTTTCTCATATATCCATTGTCATAGCCTATTCTGACCAAACCCTGACTTCTCAGCAGTTGAACTCTTTTTTTGTTTGTTTGTTTGGTTTTTTTGTTTGTTTGTTTTTTAATCATTTTATATTTTATTTTTAAAATAGCTTGTTTGTTTTTATCATTTTTTATTTTAATTTTAAATAGCTTGTTTTACATGTCAGTCCCAGTTCCCTCTCCCTCCCCTCCTCCCGCACTCCCCTTCCCCCCACCCTCCCACCCTATTGCCAAATACTTCCACATAGGGTATATCTAGAGTCTGTCATTTTACTCTGGGTAGGGTCCAGGCACTCCCTTAAGAGTCCAGGCTGAGAGGGCATCCCTCTTTGTGCTATGGGCACACGATGGCTGTTTGTATTCCAGGGATAGACACTGATCCACAGCTCAGGGCCCCATAGGTTGCCCAGGCCTTCTCACTGACACTCACATTTGGGGGGTCCAGATCAGTCCCGTGCTGGCCTCCCCGCTGACGGTCTGGGGTCCAAGAGCTCTCCCCTGTTCAGATCAGCTGTCTCTGCTGGTTTTGCCAGCCCATTCTTTGCCAATTTGCTCATCACTCTCTCTCTCTGTCACTGGGTTCCTTGGGTTCAGTTCAGTGATTAATTGTGTGTTTGCCTCTGCTTCCATCAGTCACAGGATGAAGGCTCCCGGATGGTTATAGACATCAAGTTCATTATCAGGAATGGGCATTTGAGGTGGTCTCTCCACTATTGCTTAGCTTGCCAATTGGTGTTATCCCTTTAGATCACTCGAGGTCACTCTGGTGCCTGATCTGTATTCGATCCTATGATTCCCTCTTACCCCTATTCTACCCCCACACCCTCAACTTCCTGTTCCCCCATGACCAACTCTCTTCCTCTTCACCCCTCTCTTCTTCCCAGGTCCCACTCCCCCCACCCCTCGCCGTGTTCCCCATCCATTCAGAGGATCTTGTCTCAATCCTCTTCTCTTGGGTACTATGCATATATGCATATCTTTTAGGTTCTTTCCTGTTTCCCAGACTCTCTATCAGTGGAAGTGCAGACTGACACTATCCTGATCCATGTCTAAAATCCATATATGAGTGAGTACATACCATGTTTGTCTTTTTGGGACTGGGTTACCTCACTCAGGATGGTTTCTTCCAGTGCTATCCATTTCCTGAGAATTTCAAGATTCCATTGTTTTTTTCTGCTGAGTAATACTCCATTGTGTAATTGTACCACATTTTCTCTATCCACTCTTCAGTTGAGGGGCATCTAGGTTGCTTCCAGGTTCTGGCTATTACAAATAATGCTGCTATGAGCATAGTGGAGCAGATGCCCTAGTTGTATGAACTTGCCTCATTTGGATATATGCCTAAGAGTGGAATTGCTAGGTCTAGTGGTAGATTAATTCCCATTTTCCTGAGGAATCTCCATACTGATTTCCAAAGAGGCTGTATGAGTTGGCACTCCCACCAGCAGTGGAGGAGTGTTCCTCTCTCTCCACATCCTCTCCAGCATAAATTGTCTTAGGTGTTTTTGATTTTAGCCATTCTGACAGGAGTAAGACAGTATCTCAGAGTTGTTTTGATTTGCATTTCCCTGATGGCTAAGGATGTTGAGCACTTTCTTAAGTGTCTCTTGGCCATTTTAGCCTCGTCTACTAAGAATTCTCTATTTAGCTCTGTACCCCACCTTTTAATTGGATCCTTTGGTATTTTGGAGACTTGTTTCTTGAGTTCTTTGTAAATTTTGGAGATTAGCTCTCTGTCAGATGCAGGGTTAGTGAATATCTTTTCCCATTCTGTGGCCTGCCTTTTTGTCTTTTTGACTGTGTCCTTTGCCTTACAGAAGCTTTTTAGTTTCAGAAGGTCCCATTTGATGATTTTCGGTCTCAGTGCCTGTGCCACTGGTGTTATGTTTAGGAAGTGGTCTCCTGTACCAACTTGTTGAAGAGTATCTCCCACTTTCTATTCTAAAAGTTTCAGTGTGGCTGGATTTATGTTGAGATCTTTGATCCATTTGGACTTATGTTTTGTACAAGGCGATAAACATGGATCTATCAGCAGTTGAACTCTTGCCTTGTCCATAACTACTCTAGCTGCAATCACACACAGACATATTTTGTCCCTTTTCCCTCAGTTCACTTTTCCCCCTAGACTTAGCACATCCTCAAGAATGTAGACTGGTCCCTTCTGTGTAACTTCCATAAACACATTTCGTTCTCAGACATCCCAAGACCTCCTCCTCTGACCAGATCTTGCAGACACAAACAAACAGTTGAATGAAACAGGGAAATCAATTCAAGATAGGAAACTAGCTAAAGGTCTCTCAATCTGGATTCCCTCCTCAAAGAATAAACTCAAAATAGAGACACAGGGAGAGACACACTGAGAGAGGGCACAACTAAATTAGTAACATCAAAATAAATAAAAGGAGAAAAATATAGCAGTTACTGAAGAAATTCATAGGAGCATAAGGACATATGTTGAAAGAGTCTATCCCCTAAACATGAAAATCTCAAATAATTAAAGAAAATAGGAACCAAACTGAGAAAAAAGTCAGTTGTACTGGTTTGAATGAGAGTGTCCTTCCTAGCTCCCATATTTGAATATTTGTTTCACAGTTGGTGGCCCATTTTTGCAGCTTTAGGAGATGAGACCTTGCTGGAGGAAGTATGTTACTGAGGGCAGGTTTTCAGAGCTAAAATACTCCTGCTAATTGATTTTCTCTTGTTTTTTCTACAGGCTTCTCTGTGCTTGTGATTCCAGATAAGAGCTCTCAGCTACCTGCTGTTATTGTGTTACCTGTTGCCTACTGTCATGTCTCCCAGCCATGATGGACTTTCAGCATCTGGGACCACAAACACAAATGAATTTTGACTTCTGTAACTTGTGTGGGTACTAGTGTTTTATCACCAGTGCTCAAGGAATCCTACAGAAAAGAAAGCTGAAGAATGCAGGAGCTATAGGGGCTCATATGAACTCATAGAGACTGAAGCATCATGTGCAGAGCCTTCACTGGTCTGTACCAGGTCCTCTGCATTTAAAATATGTTTTCTAGATTAGTGTGTTTATGTAACATCCTGGGTGTGCAAACTCATGATTCTCTGACTCTGTGACTTCTCTTTGGACCTTTTCCTTTGGTTTTGTCTAACTTTGAGATGATACGTTTCTTTCATACTACAGTATTTTTCCCATATTTTATTTAATTAATTAGCTAGCTAGCTAATTAGTTAAATAGTTACATATTTATTTAGTCAGTTAATTAGTTAAAAAACGAGCCACTAGTGTAAAGGTTAACAACTGAACTGTAATTTCTACCGCCTGGGTGAGGGAAAGGCATTTTTGCTTCAATGGAATGACACTGGGTCTGTCAATCACTCCAGGGCAGGGCTCATAATCAGGATAAGTTGATAACAAACAACAGATCTGGCAGTTCTGTGTGTGCTTTTATTTCATTACAGATGTTGTTGTACCTTCTGGTTTCTTTTTGGGATGCTGTATATTTTTCTCTTGGTTTGGGGGATTTTTGTTGTATTGGTTTTTTGTTGATTTTTAAAGAAAGACCAAAAGGTTGGGTTGTCAGAGAGGAAGAAAGGATCTGGATGAACTTGAGGAAGAGGAAGAAAAGATCAAAATATATTTAATGTAAAAATGTTATTTAAAATGATGAAAAATAAAAAGAAGCCCACAACCAAATTCGTACTAATAGAGAAAACAATATTGCAGGATTTCATTAAAATCAGGAACTGTGGAAAAGTGTGGAAAGATGTCCATTCTCTCCATTCCTATTCAATACAGGGCTTGAAAGTTCCCTTCTCGGGTTCATCACCATTATGAAAGAATGCGGGTTTGGGTTCAAGGACAACACTGAGGCACATTATCCTTTGGAGATAGAAGATTAGAATGATTAATGCCATAGACTAACAGATGGGATCATGAAGAAGGTTCTGGGACAAGATATTGCTCATGAAGTAGAGAGGGGTCACTTCTTATACACTTCAGAGGAAGGAAGAAAGTTCCTTGCTCTGTGACTGATAAGCAGTCTATCATGCACACTGGTAGCTAGGCTGGCTATTTTTCTGGTTGGCAAGTGAAAGGAAAGTGATCTTACATTTTAGGTAATCACAGCATGACTTCCATTCAAGGATGGAAGAAGACGGTAGGGAAGAGGGGTGCATTTAGCTACTGTTGTGCCATCACACAGAATACGCTATTCATAGCCCCAAACATGATGAAGCCTATTAGTCTAGAGTCTCTATACAGCTGCAGATGGGAGTGGACACAGCAGCACCTTATCTGGGCTCTAAGATTATGATAACTTCTTTAGAATCTTTGACAGTTGCAATGTCTCAAGCAACTTTTCCCTTATTACTGTTGTTATTCTTTTAAACTGCTGTGAGTCTGATTACAGCTGTCTAAATTATGCACATTGTTGAGCCATCTTGTGTACAGCCAACTTAATAGGGTGTCAAAACCTTAAAAAAACTGATTCTCCTTTTCCTAACAGTCATCAACTATTAATAAGTTCTCAGTTACTGATGTCCCTAGCTCATGTGCCCCAGCCAATTCTTTGTGAGAGGGGGGTTGTATGCTTTGATCTTGGGCAGTCAACCACAACTGAAAAGATTTCCTCAATGACATACTCATGCCATGTTCAGAAGACACTGTTTCACACTGATCCTCCCTAACCTCTGGCTCTGACAATCTTTCTGGCCCCTCTTCTATGATCTTCCCAGAAACTTAATGAGATGGAGTGTGATATAATGATCCCCTTTATGTGCTAAACACTCCATAGACCTGACATTTTGATCAGTTTTGAGTCTCCATATTAAATCCAGTCCAATACAGGAAGAAGCTTCCTTGATGAAGACTGAGAGCTACACTAACATAGAGATATCACAATACATATTTAGAAGGCATCTTGTCATTATGCTCATTTAACAAATAATTGTAGTAAGTCTCTTTGTCAGGCCTATGATTTCCTTAGCCATGGGCTCTTGGTTAATTTTACTGTAATAGCCATGGGATTTCTCCTGTGGAGTGGGCCTTAACCCTAAAAGAAACAGGCTAGTGACCTCCATGACATTCATGCCACTATTATACCTGTGACTACATCTTTCCCATGGACATAATTGTTTTAAATTGCAGAATTTGCAGCTGGGTACAGCTATGATTGTCCTTTCTCACCCAGGTCTTAGCATAGCACCCTTTGACACATTCAAAGGAAAGTGCAGAGAGTAAGCTCATGGTCAGTTACAAGATTTACTTTTTCAGATATTGTGAACAAAGCTGTGATGCTCTCCTCAATAGGGTCTTACTCTCAAGTTTAGGCTGCATGCAGCCATCTAGAGGCCAATTCTGGAACACCTGCACCACCTCATTCTGTTCCCAGACTTCCTATTTAACCCTCCAGTGTCTTTTCATACATCTGGCACCACCCAGCCCTGCATAGACTGACCACTCCTTCGTTATTCAGAACCAAACTCTAGGGTAAGAACACGTTCTGCCCTATCTCGAAACCATTCATAGGTCCTTTCTGGGATGTGACCATCACCCCAGTAGGACCTCAGACTTCTGTCCTCTCCTAGGGGTCAATCCCAGTGGATTTCACCAACATCCCCATTCATTATTTTACTTCAAGACCCCAGACCTAACCTGGATCCCACAAGCAGCATCCTGGCCTAGCTTGGTAACCCAAGCCTGCACAGTAGCCAACATCTAGGCCTCTTCAAGGTATTGCTTCCTTTTCATTAGCCTAGTCTAAACACCAAGGCCTGTTCTTCAGACAAGATCTAGGCTTCAGCAAGGAAATCCCTAAACTGAAGCCTCCTATACAGCCCTTCTGAGCAGACTCTACCACCCACTTTGTACCCAGAGATCTCATGTCATCCTCCAGGGTATATCCTGGTAAGTTCCCTTCCCCTACCCTTCATGTCTGTTTGAAAGCCACCAGATCTAAGCATGGTTTCCACACCCAGAATCATGGTCTACTCTGGCCAGCCATGAATGTACAGCAGACAAGACCTAGGCTTCTCCAGGGACCCACATCTTTGATACTAGCATAGTCTAACCAACCTGCCTTTGTCAGAGACAAGCTCTAAGCTTACCCAAAACCTGCGTTCTCTGGATTTGCCTACAGGTCCCTTATATGATGAATCTGCCACCACAATAGGCAACCAGACTTCACCTGTAATCATCTAGGGTAAGGCTTGACCTTGACCTCTTCAAACATACCTTTTCTGAAACATACCAGTTCTAGACCTTATCCCACTGCTGTTTCCCCTGCCAAGTTGACCACACCACATTGTGTTGCAGACAAGCTCTGGGATTTGAGTAGCAAATGAATTACCTGCAGCTAAGCATAGGAAACTTCTGGACAAGCTCTGATTTACTTCTTGGCATGCAATGTGTTCTACAACCTCTATGGAGTTCTAACCTGATCCTTTCTCTGTGACAACCCACCCTCTCCTGCCCAATCAACCTCTTCAATACACAGACTCTTAATGTCCCCCTCCAAGGTCCTTCAGAAATCCCAGTGAGCACTCCTGCTTTCCCTTCCAAACCTTTCACACCACTGACCTGATGTGGCCTTGGCTCACAACCAGTGGGTCCCATGACCTGTGTCTCAGAGTCTGGTCTGGTCAGGCTCTCCTGCACAGCAGGCAACATCTCTACTGCATTAAGTTCCTAAATCCATTGCTCTGGCTTTAACTGACCACAATAGCTTTGCTGCAGAGAAACTCTCGGGTTTAGCTAGGGCCTATCCTAACTGCAACCACACACAGTTCCATTTGAGGCAGCATTCACAATGCTGCTTGTTAACCAGACTCTCCATGTCATCGTGTATTGTCTAGAGAGGTAAGTATCACTGACCTTGGCATCCGAGCCCATTAATATCTTTCATTCAAAAGGGAAGATCTAGTTCAGATCATAAAACTGTTTCACTGGCCTAGTTTGCCCCTAACACCCTGCTGGCACACTACATTGTCAGGGTAGAAAATATTTGCATGAGACTACTATGACCACCTGAGATTTCACTGTTCCCAATATGCATACTTTGGGTAGGATCAACCCTACCTGCATCTAGCCACAGGAACATTCTTGGCTGCCTCCACCATGCTGCTTAGTACTCTGACTTCCTATGTCAGTCTCCAGCATCTAGCCCAACACATTCTGTGTGGCCATCACTGCTCAGTACACAGATTTCTCACATTTGCCTCCAAAGTCCTATCCCATATTCTGTGCCTGTCCTAATCTCACAAACCCTGAATGTTCTTCTAAACAATCTCTGTGCTTCATAAAGCACCAGTCCTAAATGGAAACATTAATAGGTTCCTTCTTTCCAGAACTCACAACCCCTTTATGTACCCAGACTACCCAAGTCCTCCTCCAGTGTCTAGGCTCTGAGTACCCTTGGCATCCCCTTCAAAACCTTTTTCCTGTGATCATTGCCATGGCTTTGTCTATCCAGTCCTCCCTGCACAGCAGCTGATCTCTAGGCTTCCTAAGTGTTTCACTGTATTGGCCTACTCTGACTAACTCAGTTGTCACTACAGCCAAGTTCTCCATTCTATCCAGGACTTACTTACCTGTAATAACCCACTAGAACTTACCATGCTGCTTCCACCATGCTCCCGAATAACCATGTTCCCCATCTCCTTCTGCAAGGTCTATCCTGATACCTATTATGTGGCCTCCAATAACTACCTTGTTATCCAGATGCTCTGAATCTTCTGGCATTGCCTAGTCTGTATCTGACATCCCGGTCCCCAAATAGTCTGACACTTACTATCTACCTTGCTGCAGCAAAGCTCTAATCTTCTGGCAGGACTCACCCTACATGTAACCACCCAGTTTTCTTCTGTACTTTTTCCCACCATACCCCTCAGCACCTAGACTTACAATGCCCTCTGCTCCCTTCTGTGTGATCCCACCAGTACTTGATATTTTGACTCCACAGTATTTCATTCACAGTCTAGACCTGGTTGATATCTGGTGTTCAGGACTAGCCTCAATAACACCACCGGTGCTACAGCCAAGGTCTGGTCTACATCCTGGACACTCTAGATGGATTGACCCACAGACACCTTCTGGGATGCATCCATCAAATCACTCCCTGTATAATCATATAGGGTCTAGTATGGGTCCCACATCCCATGCTCCTACCTTGATTTTATCACAGCCAAGTTCAAGGATTTCATCTACACATGTTTTACCTGCAACAATGCACAGGATCACTTCTTCTACTACATAAGTGGGTACCAAGATTTCCCATATCTTCCTGAAGAGCCAGGACAATGAGTTCCCTTGGTGTTCCCATCAAACCGTTCCTTAATCCAATAGATGTAGCCCTTGTCCCAAGTCTTCTCATAGTCCTACTATATCCACCCATAATGGCAAAGGAGCCAAGGTCTAGTTTTCCACCAAACCAGTTATAAGTTCCTTCTATTCCCTACAACCATGTCACTCATTACCTATTTGTGATTACAATTCTTGATTGTCAACTAACTAGATCTGAAATTACCTAAAAATCCAAATTACTAAGGACACTTGTGAGGGATTTTAGTTAATTGGATCATTTGAGGAAGGAAGACCCACCTTAAATCAAGATATCTTGAGGTGGGAAGACTTACCGTTGATGGGGGCTAGAGATTCACGTGGCTGCCTAGGTAAAGAACAAGGAAGAAAGAAATTATTGCTCTTTTCCTGCTTACCCATGCTCTTGATTCACTGGCATTAGTTTCTACTTCTTTGGGATTTAGACTAATACTCAAGACCAGCTGAAACAAGCAGACTTGAAAGTGAACAAATACTGCATTCCTGGACTTTCCATTGTAGACAGCCCTTGTTGGACTAGTCAGACCACAGCCTATAAGCCACTCTGACAAATCCCATGAATACACATTTTATCAGTTGTGTTATCTAGAGAACCCGGACAATATAACATTCTTCCCACCTTTACCTCGAGGGTCCACCCTGACTACTTCTGTGGGGCTGCAATTAACTAACATGGTATGCAGACTTCCCAAATTCTCTTCTGGGGTCAGCCTGGTTGGTTCCTTTGACTTCCCCACTGTAGCCTTCCTTTAACCTGCCAGTTCAACCCAGGTCCTACATCCAGTGTCCTAGTCTAGTCTGGCCACCTAGCCTGTGTGATAGCCAACACCTTTGTTTCTACGTTTTGCACTGGCCTAGTTTGAGCACAACCACCTGAGTCTCAGAAAAACTCTAGCCTTCATCTGGGATGGCCCTACCTGCAACTTGTCTCATGTCTGTTATCTAATTTTCTCTACCACCCCAGTGAGTACCCCGACTTCGCAAGTCCTCTTCCAGGTTCTAATGTATATGTGCTAACCTCAACATCCAAGGTTTTTTCCCTGGCTATCAGATCTAGTCTTTATCACATAACCAGGGTAATGGACTAATGTGACTCTCACTGTCTCCGAGACCGAGGCAGGTAGGTTTCAGCCGGGCCTAATTAATTTACTCATAAGTACTCCGACCAACACTGCCTACAAGGAGACCAAGATCTAGGATTCTACCAGAACCTGACAAACCTGCAAACACCAATAGAACTCTTCAGCACTGTCTCCATCCACATATAATATACACAGACTCGCCATGTTATTCCTCATGTTCTATCATGGGTCCCATAGCCCCAGCTCCATCAAACTCTCTCCAGACATTATTGCCACTTAGCCAAGCTCTAGGCCTCAACCATGAAATTCCCTACCTATAACCATTCACAGGCTCTCCTGAAGAAAGATCCTCTGTACCACTAGTTACCCAGCTCCACACTGCTCCTCTAACCTCGAGGCCAGTGAGTTTCCTTGACTTCAGAATCTATGACATTCTGAGAAAAATCTAGCCTTTGTGATAAATCCACTTTCATAGCCTAGACTGACCACACACTGACTTCTCAGCAGTTAAGCTCTTGCCTTTGTCCATACCTACTCTAGCTACAATCACACACAGACATATTTTGTCCCTTTTCCCTCAGTTCACTTTTCCCCCTAGACTGAACACATCCTCAAGAATGTAGGCTGGTATCTTCTGTGTAACTTCCATAAACACACTTAGTATCCAGACACCCCAAGACCTCCTCATCTGACCAGATCTTGCAGATACAAACAAACAGTTGAATGAAATAAGGAAATCAATTCAAGATAGGAAACTAGCTAAAGGTCTCTCAATCTGGATTCCTTCCTCAAAGATTAAACTTAAAATCAAGACACAGGGAGAGACACACTGAGAGAGGGCACAACTAAATTAGTAATATCAAAATAAATAAATGAAAAAATATAGCAGTTACTGAAGTAATTCATAGGAGCATAAGGACATATGTTGAAAGAGTCTATACCCCTAAACATGAAAATCTCAAATAATTAAAGAAAATAGGAAGCAAACTGAGAAAAAAGTCAGTTGTAATGGTTTCAATGAGAATGTCCTTCCTATGCTGCCATATTTGAATATTTGTTTCACAGTTGTTGTTCCATTCGGGCAGTTTTAGGAGATGAGGCCTTCATGGAAGAAGTATGTTACTGAGGGCAGGTTTTCAGAGCTAAAATACTCCTGACAATGTTTTGTTTCCTAGCTGCTTCACTGTGCTTGTGTTTCAAGATAAGAGCTCTCAGTTTTCTGATGTTGCTGTGTTACTTGTTGACTACTGGCATGCCTACCAGGTATGATGGATGGACTTTTAATATATGGGACCACAATCCAAATAAACTTTGATGTCTGTAACTTGTGTTGGTAATGCTGTTTTATCACCGTTGCTCAAGGAATCCCATAGAAAAGAAAGGTGAAGAATGTGTGAGTCCAAGGATCTCATGTGAACTCATAGAGAATGTAGTATCATGCACAGGGCCTTCACTGGCCTGTACCAGGTCCTCTGCATTTAAAGTATGGTTTGGAGATTAGTATTTTTCTGTAATACCTGGGTGTGCAAACACATGATTCTCTGACTCTGTGACTTTTCTTGGGCTCTTTTCCTTCTATTAGATTTGTCAAACTTTGATGTGATAGGTTTTGTTTCGTACTATAGTATTTTTTCCATATTTTATTTAATTAATGAATTAGCTAGTTAATTAATAGTCATTTATTTGTTTATTCATATATTCATTTAGTTAGAAATTTAAAAATGAGCCATTGGTGTAAAGGTTAACAACTGAACTGTAATTTCTACCACCTACGTGGAGGAAATGCATTTTTCTTCAGTGGAATGACACTGGGACTATCAATGACTCCAGGGAATGGCTCATAATCAGGATTAGTTGAAAACTAACAACAGATCCTGCAGTTCTGTGTGTGTTTTTATTTCATTACAGATGTTGTTTTTCCTGGTGGTTTCTTTTTGGGATGCTGGATTTCTGTCTCTAGGTTTTTGGAATTTTCTTTATTGGCTTTTGATGATTTATAAAGACAGACCAATATGCTGGGTGGTCAGAGAGGAAGACAGGATCTGGATGGACTTAAGGAAGAGGGAGAATAAAGATCAAAATATATTTAACATAAAAATGTTTTAAAAATGAAAAATGATGAAAAAATAAAAAGGAAGCCCACAACCAAAGTTGTACTAAATACAGAAAATGTAATTGTAGGATTTCATTAAAATCAGGAACAATGGAAAAATGTGGAAAGATGTCTATTCTTTCCATTCCTGTTCAATACAGTGCTTAAAAGTACCCTTCTGGGGATCATCACCAGTATGAAAGACTGCAGGTTTGGGTTCAAGGACAACACCGAGGCACATTTTCCTTTGGAGATAAAAGATTAGAATTAATAATGCCATAGATAAACAGATGGGATCATGAAGGAGGTTCTAGGACAACATGTTGTTCATGAAGTAGAGAGGGCTGCCTTCTTATAGACTTCAGAGGAAGCAGAAATGTTCCTTGCTCTGTGACTGATGAGTAGTCTATCATGCACACTTGTGCCTAGGTTGTATATTTTTTCCAGTTGGCAAGGGAAAAAAGTGATCTTACCTTTAGGTAATAAATGACTGACTGTGAAGATGGAAGAAGAAGGTAGGTATAGGGGTACATTTAGCTACTTTGAAGCCATCACACAGAAAATGTTATTCATAGCCCCAACCATCTTGGAGCTTAGTAGTCCAGAATCTCTATACAGCTGAAGATTGGAGTGGACAGAGCATAGTTGATCTGGGTAATAAGATTATGATAAATTCTTTAGAATCTTTGACAATTGTAATGTCTTAATGGCCTTTTCCTTTATTACTGTTGTTATTCTTTTAATGATGATATGAGTCTGATTATAGCTGTCTAAATAATGCACATTGTTTAGCCATCTTGGGTAAAGCCAACTTCTTAGGGGGTCATAGCCTTAAATTAACTGATTCTCCTTTCCCTAACAGTCATCAACTATAAATAACTTTTCAGTTATTGATGTACCTAGCTCATGTGCCCCAGCCAATTCTTTGTGAGGGGGGTTGTCTGGTTTGATCTTGGGCAGTCAAACAACTGCAAAGATTTCATCAATGATATACTCATGCCATGTTCACAAGACATTCTTTCACAATGATCCTCCCTAACCTCTGGCTCTGACAATATTTCTGGCCCCTCTTCTATAATTTTCCCAGAGTCTTAATGAGAGGGAGTATGATATGATGGTTCCACTTTATGGCTAAACTCACCATAGACTTGCCATTTTGATCAGTTGTGAGTCTCCATATTGACTGTATTCCAAAACAGGAAGAAGCTTCCTTGATGCAGACTGATATCTACACTAATTTAGGGATATCAAAATACATATTGAGAAGGCACCTTGCCATTATTCCCAGATATAACCTGGATCCCACAAGCAGCACCATGGCCTAGCTTGGTCACCCAATGCTGCACAGTAGCCAACATCTAGGCCTCTGGATGGTGTCAATCCCTTTTCATTAGCCTAGTCTGAACACCAACGCCTCTTCTTCAGACAAGCTCTAGGCTTCAACAAGGAAAACCATACCTGAAGTCTTCTATAGGGCCCTTATCAGCAGCCTCCACCACCTACTTTGTACCCAGATTTCTGATTGCATCCTCCAGGGTCTATCCATATAAGTTCCCTTGACCTCCCCTTCATGCCTGTTTGAAACCCACTAAATCTACTGATGGTTTCCACACCAAGAATCATGGTCTACACTGGTCAGCCATGTCCATATAAAAGACAACTTGTAGGCTTCCCCAGGGTCAAACATCTTTGGTACTAGCATAGTCTAATCACCCAGACTGGGTCAGAGACAAGCTCTAAGCTTAACCAAAATCTGCATTGCTAGTATTCACATACAGGTCCCTTCTGTGAAACCTCTGCCATCACATTAGGCAACCAGAATTCACATGTAATCATCTAGCGTAAGGCCTGGCCTTGACCACCTCATCCATAGGTTTTTCTGACCATATCCCACACTCTTTTCCCCTGCCAAATATGACCACATCAGAATGTACAACAGCCAAGCTCTAGGCTTTGATTAACATATGGCTACCTGCAGGTAGGCATAGACACCTTTTCAACAAGCACCGATTCACTGCTTTGCATGCAGTTATACTACATCCTCCATAGAGTTCTAACCTGATCCTGTCCTATGACAACGCACCCTCCCCTGCCCAATCAACCTCCTCCATACACAGACTCTTAATGTCCCCTTCCAAAGACCATCATGTGACCCAGTGAGCACTCCTGTCTTCCCATCCAAGCCTTTCACACCATTCACCACTTGTGTCCTCTGCTCACAACCAGTGGTTTCTATAACCTGTGTCTCCCAGCCTGGTCTGTTCAGGCTCACCTGCACAGAAGGCAACATCTCTACATAATTAAGTTACCAAATTCATTGCTCTGGCCTTAACTTACCTCCAGAGCTTTGCTGCAGAAAAACTCTCACCTTTATTAGAGCATATACTAACTTCAATTACACAGGTCCCTTTGAGGCTACAAGCACAATGCCACTTCTTACCCAAACTCTCCTTGTTATCCTGTAGTGTCTAGACATGTAAGTTGCCCTGACCTTCTCATGGGCGCCGATTAATATATTTCCTTCAACGTGGAAGATCTAGAACAGTTCATAAAGCTAATTCCCTGGCATAGATTGCCACTCATACCCTGCCTGCACAGAAGCTATCACTAGACATTGTGAGGGTAGTAAATAAGTCACATCAGCTTAATATAACCACTTGATACTTTACAGTTCCCAAGATGCAGGCTTTGGCCAGGAAACAAGCTACCTGAATCTACACACAGGAACATTCTGGGCTGCCTCCACCATGATACTTAGTACTCAGACTTCCTATGTCAGCCACCAGGGTCTAGCACAAACCCTTCTATGTGACCATCACTACTCAGTACATAGATTCCTCATAGTTGTCTCCAAAGTCCTATCCCATATTCTGTGCCTGGCCTAATCTCACAAACCCTGACTGTTCTCGCAAACAACCTCTGAGCTGCAGATAGAACCCATCCTAACTGCAAACATTAATAGGTCCCTTCTTCCCAGAACTCAACCACTTTAGGTACCTAGACTTCACAAGTCCTCCTCCAGGGTCTACTCTGGTGAGTACCCATGTTATCACAAACAAGGCTTTTTCCCATGATCAGTGCAATGGCAGAGTCTATCCAGTCCTCCCTACATAGGAGCATATCTAAAGGCTTCCTTAGTGTTTCACTGCCTTGGCCGAGTCTGATTAACTCTAGCTGTCACTAGAGACAAGTTCTGGATTCTATACTGGACTTACTTACCTGCAATAACACACCAGAACATACCATGCAGTTTCCACCATGCTCCCAAATAACCAGGTTTCCCATCTTCTTCTGAAGGGTCTATCGTGACCCGTATTATGTGGCCCCCTTCAACTTCCTTTTTTATAGACTGTCTAAATCTTACCCCATTTTCAAGTCATTATCTGACATTACCTTCCCCACCTAGTCTGACTCTTACAAACTACTTGTGCTGCAGCAAAGCTCTAGACTTCTGGTGGGGCACACCTACCTCTAACCACCAAATTTCCTTCTGTGTTTTTCCACTGTAACACACAGCACCTAGACTTACAATGCTGTCTCCTCCCTTCCTTGTGATCCCACAAGTACTTGGAAGTTAGACTCTACAGAATTTCATTCACAGTCTGGACCTGGTTGAGATGCAGTGCCTATGACTAGACTAAATAACCCCACCTGTGCTACAGCCAAGGTCTAGGCTACATCATGGACACCCTACCTGGATTCACCCACAGAAACCTTCTGGGATGCATCCATCAAATCACTCCCTGTATAATCATATAGGGTCTAGTATGGGTCCCACATCCCATGCTCCTACCTTGATTTTATCACAGCCAAGTTCAAGGATTTCATCTACACATGTTTTACCTGCAATAATGCACAGGATCACTTCTTCTACTACATAAGTGGGTACCAAGATTTCCCATATCTTCCTGAAGAGCCAGGACAATGAGTTCCCTTGGTGTTCCCATCAAACCGTTCCTTAACACAATAGATGTAGCCCTTTTCCAAAGTCTTCTCATAGCCCTAATATATGCACCCCCAATGGCAAAGGAGACAAGGTCTAGATTTCCACAAAACTGGTCATAAGTTTCTTCTGTTCCCCTCAAACTTGTCACTCATTACCTATTTCTGATTACTATTCTTGATTATCAATTAATTACATCAGAAATTACCTAAAAATCCATGTCACTGGGCATACTTGTGAGGGGTTTTAGATAATTGGATCATTTGAGGTAGTAAGACCCACCTTAAATCAAGATATCTTGAGATGGGAAGACTTACCGTTGTTGTGGACTATAGTTTCACGTGGCTGTCTAGGTAAAGGGCAAGGAAGAAAAAAAATTATTGCTCTTTTCCGGCTTGTCCAAGCTCTTGATTCACTAGCATTAGAAGCTACTTCGCTGGGATTTAGATACCTACTAAATACCAGTTGAAACAACCAGAATTGAAAGTGAACAACTACTGGATTCCTGGACCTTCCATTGTAGACAGCCCTTGTTGGACCACAGCCTGTAAGCCATTCTGATAAACCCCATGCATACTCATTTTATCAGTTCTGTTTTCTAGAGAACACAGACAATATACCATTCTTCCCACCTTTACACCCTGGGTCCATGCTGACCCATTCTGTAGGGCTACAATCAACTGACATTGTATGCACACTTCCCAAGTCCTCCTCTTGTGTCAGCGTAATTGGTTGTCTTGACTTTTCCACTGAAGCCTTCCTTTAACCTGCCAGTTCTACCCAGTTCCCATATCCAGTGTCCTGGTCCAGTCTAGCCACTTAGCCTGTGTGACAGCCAACATCTGGGCTTCCAAATTTTTGCACTGTCCTAGTCAAACCACAACCACCTGTGTCTCAGAGAAGCTCTAGCCTTCATCTGTGATGGCCCTACCTGCAACTTCCCTCATTTCTGTTATCTAATATTGCTCTACCACCCCAGTTGGTTCTCAGATTCACATGTCGTCTTCCAGGTTCTAATGTATATGATCTAACTTCAACATCCAAATTTATCCCCATATCAGATCTAGTCTTTATCATATAACCAAGGCACTAGACTAAAATGCCTCTCACTGTCTGTGCAACTGAGATACATAGGCTTCAGTCTGGTCTATAAAATTACTCCTCAATACTCTGGCCAACACTGCCTAAATTGAGGCCAAGCTCTAGGATTCTACAAGTACCTGACCTATATGCAACCACCAATAGGCCTCTTT